>NC_089587.1:148981740-149046689 GCF_019320115.1 Miscanthus floridulus | reverse complement strand
CTATGTTAGTGTGCTCTCAAAGGCTAACTAAAGAGCCACACCAACCAAGCAAGCAAGCTCTCACAACTAGCTACACTAAAGAGCTTGTCAACTAGTTTACGGTAAAGTAAAGAGAGTGATCAAGAAGGTTATTACGCCATGTAGATGAAGAAACCAATCAACCACAAGGATGAATAACAATGAAGACCAATCACCTCGGAATCAATGATGAACACAATGATTTTTTACCAAGGTTCACTTGCTTGCCGGCAAGCTACTCCTCGTTGTGGCGATTCACTCACTTGGAGGTTCACGCGCTAATTGGCTTCACACGCCAAACCCTCAATAGGGTGCCGCACAACCAACACAAGATGAGGATCACACAAGCCACAAGCAATCCACTAGAGTACCTTTTGGCCCTCCGCCGGGGAATGGTCAAGAACCCCTCACAATCACCACGATCGGAGCCAGAGACAATCACCACCCTCCGCTCAACGATCCTCGTTGCTCCAAACCGTCTAGGTGGCGGCAACCACCAAGAGTAACAAGCGAATCCCACAATGAAACACGAACACCAAGTGCCTCTAGATGCAATCACTCAAGCAATGCACTTGGATTCTCTCCCAATCTCACAAAGATGATGAATCAATGATAGAGATGAGTGGGAGGGCTTTGGCAAAGCTCACAAGGTTGATATGTCAATGCAAATGGCCAAGCGTGTGAGCTTGAACTAACCATGGGGCTTAAATAGAAGCCCCCATGAAATAGAGCCGTTATACCCCTTCACTAGGCATACCGCGGGCTGACCGGACGCTCCGGTTAGTTGATCGGACGCTGAGCCCCCAGCGTTCGGTCGCTCACAGTCAGCCACATGTCCTGACTTCAACGGTCATCAGTCTTGACCGGACACTACGCCTGAGTTGACCGGACACTGAACACCTAGCATTCGGTTGTTTACAGTAAGGTTCCAAAACCGACTTTTGGCGACCGAATGCGTTCGGTCATGCTTGACCGGACCCTGCCAGTGTCCGATCACACTGTGACTTCTTACTGTGCTGACCGACAACACGACTGGATGTAGCCCTTCAGCGTCCGGTCGCTGAGCGACCCAGCGTCCGGTCATTTGACCGATGCCAACATCTTTGCGACCAACTTCATTTCACCTCTAACTTCTTCACCCTTGCTCAAAGGTGCCAACCACCAAGTGTATCACCTTATGCACATGTGTTAGCATATTTTCACAAATATTTTCAAGGGTATTAGCACTCCACTAGATCCTAAATGCATATGCAATGAGTTAGAGCATCTAGTGGCACTTTGATAACCGCATTCCGATACAAGTTTCACCCCTCTTAATAGTACAGCTATCAATCCTAAATGTGATCATACTCCCTAAGTGTCTTGATCACCAAAACAAAATAGCTCCTGTGGATTATACCTTTGCCTTGAGCTTTTTATTTTTTTCTCTTTCTTCTTTCCAAGTCCAAGCACTTGATCATCATCATGGCATCATCTTCATCATGCTATGATCTTTGTTCGCTTCGCAACTTGGAGTGTGCTACCTATCTCATAATCACTTGATAAACTAGGTTAGCACTTAGGGTTTCATCAATTCACCAAAACCAAAACTAGAGCTTTCAATCTCCCTCTTTTTGGTAATTGATGACAACCCTTATACAAAGATTTGAAATAAAATTCAATTGAATCCATGTTGCTTGCCCAAGCATATTTACCATGTGTAAAAGAATATGGACAAGTTTCATGAACCCCAAATGGTAGTAATTGCTCCCCCTACATATGTGCTAAGAGTTTAGATTATAGCTTGCACATATGCTTAGATAGGAAATATAGGAGTCAATGTCTACCACATGATGCTAAGGTGTAAGAGATGGACCTTTGAAGCGTGATACCAATCGGAGTGCACCATTATACCTTCCTTAGCACCATGATTAGCTTGATACCATTTGAAAATATACCACATGGAAATATTTGGAATAGATACCGCTTGATAATACTAGAGAATGAAATCACTAGATAATCTATTCATGCTAGTTTTTCATATTATCATTCAAACTTACAACTAGCATACATCACACAAGCATGGATGTTTAAATTTAATACTTGTGCCATGCAAGCAAACATATGAAATGCACATTCAAATGTATCATCCAAGTTCATGAGCTTGCTCCCCCTACTTGTGTGCTCAAAATTTTAATTGATCCCTTTCATTTTTCACTTCTCTCCCCCTATGTCATATATCAAGTATATCTTTATGTTTCTCTCCCTTTATGATATTTCTCCCCCTTTTGCACTATTTTTACTACTATCTTGGTTTCTCTCCCCCTTTGTCATCAATGACCACAGATGTTCAAAATATAGATAGTATTACTTGTAGGGTCAAGATTATCAATGTCAATCAATGGGGTGAGGATCAAAGTTCCAAATTTGGTTCAAACTAGAATATATGCCAAAGATATTTAACTCGGTTTGATCCAAGGACAAGCTTCTTCACACCTCCAAATAAGGGTTATCTTATACCATGTTGAGTTAAACACTTAGAGCTCATATTCTAGATTAAACACTAGGTTTACAAGCCCATAAACATGTCATATGCTACCACTAGATCAAGTCAAGCATAGAAGCAATAGTGATACCATATAGATATCAAAATCATTTGATTTTCATGAATGAGCCTAATAAAATAGAACCACTTGAAAGGTCCTAATAAAATTGAAAATGTGACTAGATGCACTAATCATGTCCTTAGCAAAGATGTATGTCATGCCAATCAACTTTTACCTTGGATTGCTCGAAGGAGAGGCATGTCATATGAGTGGGGGGGTGCATCAACACATATTTGAGAAATCCAATATGTTCAACTCATTCCTTAGCTTGCAAAACCTTTTCTCATCCAATGGCTTGGTGAATATGTCGGCAAGTTGATCTTCGATGCCTACACTCTCAATACAAATGTCCCCTTTTTGTTGGTGATCTCTTATGAAATGGTGGCGGACATCAATGTGCTTTGTTCTTGCTTGTTGAACCGGATTGTTGGTCAACTTGATTGCACTTTCATTGTCACATAGCAATGGTACTTTCTTGAACTTGATTCCAAAGTCACTCAAGGTGGCTTTCATCCAAAGTATTTGTGCACAACAACTACCGGCGGATATGTATTTGGCTTCGGCGGTTGATAATGCAACACTATTTTGCTTCTTTGATGACCATGAAACAAGTGATCTTCCCAACAATTGACATGTGCTCGAGGTGCTCTTCCTTTCAACCTTGCAGCCCGCATAGTCCGAGTCGGAGTAACCAACTAGCTCAAACTTTGCTCCTTTGGGATACCACAAACCAACATTTGGTGTATGCTTCAAGTACCTCAATATCCTCTTTGTAGCCTTCAAATAACTTTCTCTTGATGAGGCTTGAAATCTTGCACACATACATACACTAAACATGACATCCGGCCTTGATGCGGTCACATAGAGTAGGCTTCCAATCATAGATCGATACAATTTTTGATCCACCATATTTCCACTTGCATCACTTTCCAAGTTGCCATTTGTTCCCATTGGTGTGCTAATGACTTTGCTATCACTCATGCCAAACTTCTTGATCATGTCCTTGATATACTTGCCTTGACTTACAAATGTACCATTCTTCAATTGCTTGATTTGAAGACCAAGGAAGTAACTCAACTCTCCAATCATGGATATCTCAAACTCATTAGCCATCATCTTTCCAAATTCATCACAAAAGTCTTGATTGGTTGATCCAAATATGATGTCATCAACATATATTTGCAATACAAATAGATCTTTTCCAATCTTCTTGATGAAAAGAGTGGTGTCAACCTTGCCCATTGTGAACCCTTTAGAGAGTAGGAAGTCCCTCAATCTCTCATACCATGTTCTAGGTGCTTGCTTCAAGCCATACAAATCCTTCTTCAACTTGTACACATGGTTGGGCTTCTTGTCATCTTCAAAACCGGGAGGTTTCTCAACATATACTTCTTCATTGATGTAACCATTGAGAAATGCACTCTTAACATCCATTTGATAGAGCTTGATGTTGTGGGCACAAGCATAGGCTAGCAAGATTCTAATAGCTTCCAATCTAGCAACCGGGGCATATGTTTCTCCAAAGTCAAGACCTTCAACTTGTGTATAGCCTTGTGCTACCAATCTTGCTTTGTTCCTTACTACTATCCCATCTTGATCTTGCTTGTTTCTAAAGACCCATTTGGTTCCAATCACATTGTGTCTCTTTGGTCTTTCTACCAATTCTCATACTTGATTTCTTGTGAAGTTATTCAATTCTTCATGCATAGCATTCACCCAATCAACATCCTTCAATGCTTCATTTATCTTCTTTGGTTCAATGGATGACACAAATGAGAAATGCTCACAAAATGATGCCAATCTTGATCTTGTTTGTACACCTCTAGAAATATCACCAATGATAGTGTCCAATGGATGATCTCTTGCAACATTGGTTGGTTGGAGGATTGCAACTTGATTGCTTGCACTTGCTTGATCATTGGGTTGAGATGATGTACTAGCCACTTGATCTTGTTCATTGTCATGAGATCCACTTACATTAACTTTATTTGTATCATCTTGCACATTTGAGTTAGAGAGCACTTGCACTTGATCATCTTCATCATCATTCACTTACCTAGGCCTCAATTCACCAATATCCATGTTCTTCATGGCATTTGAAAGTTGAATGCCTCTAATATCTTTCAAGTTCTCATTCTTTACTTGTGAACCCTTGGTTTCATCAAATTCAACATCATGAACTTCCTCAAGAGTACCACTATTCAAATTCCAAACTCTATATGCTTTGCTTGTAGTGGAATAACCAAGTAGGAATCCTTCATCACATTTCTTGTCAAACTTGCCCAATCTAGTGCCTTTCTTCAAGATATAGCATTTGCAACCAAAGACCCGAAAATATGCAATGTTAGGCTTTCTACCATTTAAGAGCTCATATGGTGTCTTCTCTTTCAATGGGTGACAATAGAGGCGGTTGCTACAATAGCAAGCCGTGTTGATAGCTTCGGCCCAAAAAGATTGACTCACATTATACTCACTAAGCATAGACCTTGCCATATCAATGAGTGTTCTATTCTTCCTCTCAACAAGGCCATTTGATTGAGGTGTGTACTTGGCCGAGAATTGATGTCTAATTCTAAATTCATCACATAACTCATCAATTCTAGTGTTCTTGAACTCACTACCATTGTCACTCCTAACTCTGTTGATGGTTGTTTCAAACTCATTGTGAATGCCCTTGACAAATGATTTGAATGTTGCAAACACATCACTTTTGTCCACTAGAAAGAATACCAATATGTATCTAGTGTAGTATCCACTATCACAAAACCATATTTGTTACCACCGATGCTAGTGTATTGTGTTGGTCCAAACAAATCTATGTGCAATAACTCAAATGCTTTACTAGTGCTCATCATGCTTTTCTTAGGATGGGTGTTTCCCACTTGTTTGCTGGCTTGACACGAGCTACAAAGCTTATCCTTTTCAAACACAACATCTTTCAAGCCTCTAACTAAGTCATGCTTAACCAATCTATTCAATTGTTTCATTCCAACATGACCAAGCCTTCTATGCCTTAACCAACCCATGCTAGACTTAGTGAACAAGCATGTAGATAATCTAGCTTCACTAGCATTGAAATCAACCAAGTATAGATTCTCATATCTAAAGCATTTGAAGATCAAGTTAGAGCCATCTACACTTATGATCTCTACATCATCTACCCTAAATATGCATTTGAATCTAAGATCACATAATTGAGCCACAGATAGCAAGTTGAAATTCAAGCTCTCTACTAGCAACACATTGGATATGCTCATGTCATTGGATATTGCAATCTTACCAAGACCTTTGACCTTGCCTTTGCCATTGTCACCAAATGTGATACTATCATAACCATCATTGCCATTGGTGTTGATTGAGTTGAACATTCTTGCATCACCGGTCATGTGTTGAGTGCACCCACTATCAAGAACCCAATGCCTTCCTCTGGCTTTGTAATTGACCTACAAGAGAAGATCAATTCTTTTTAGGTACCCAAACTTGCTTGGGTCCTTGAAGGTTAGTCACTAAGCTCTTTAGTCACTAAGCCCATTCATGGTTTACCAATGAACTTAGCCTTCACACCATTTGTACCCTTAGTAAGCATATAGCATGAATCAAGCTTAAGGGAGGATACATTAGCATTTTTGCTCTTGTTTTTGCACTCTTACTCTTTATGACCAACTTGCTTGCAACTAGTGCAAAACCGACCATTGTTCTTCACAAAACTAGTCTTGTGAGGAGCAAAGGCCGCCTTGCCTTTCTTGTGGGTATAGCCCAATCCCTCTTTGTAGAGAGAAGCTCTTTGGCTACCCAAGCACATAAGCAAGCGGTCCTCACTACCATAAGCCTTAGCTAAGGTGTGAGTGAGCTTAGTGACCTCCTTCTTGAGGTTCTCATTCTCAACCACTAGTGAGGCATCACAAGTGAGACCATCACTACTAGATGAGGTAGAAGTGGAAGTGCTACAAGAAGGGTTAGTAGGAGCAACAATGATAGGCATAGATAATGATTCATCAATTATATCACAAGTTAAACCTACATTGCAAGTTTCAACATGCTTCTTTTTATTTTGCTCATCAAGCAAAGAGGAATGAGCCTTTTCAAGCTTTTTGTGAGCTTTGCCAAGCTTCTCATTGGCTTCCTCTAGCCTCTCATGAGATGCATTTAGCTCATCAAAGGCTTGCTTAAGGGCTTTTAGTTCCTTACGCAAGCTTTTGCATTCCCTTCTCTTGATGTCAAAGTGTTCTCTAGCATCTTCTAGCATGTCAATTAATTCATCCTTAGTAGGTTCATCATCATCACTATCACTATCATTTTCATTTTTATTTTCATTATCATCATCATGTTCTTCATCACTTTCATCATCGCAAGTTTATACCTTAGTGGCCTTAGCCATGAAGCATGATGAAGAGTCGAAGAGAGAAGGCTTCTCATTGATTGCAATGCTTGCAAATGCCTTCTCTTGGTGGTCTTGTCATCATCACTATCATCATCATCACTTAAAGAAGCATCACTATCCCAAGTGACCACATATGAACCACCCTTCTTCTTCTTGAAGGTCATCTTGTCCTTCTCTTTCTTTTCCTTCTTGTCCTTCTTCTTGTTCTTCTTCTTATCATCATCATTGTCGCTATTGTATGGGCATTGAGCAACAAGATGATCTTTGCTTCCACACTTGAAGCACCTTCTTGACTCTTCTTTGTTCTTGGATGAAGACTTCTTTCTTCTAGCACGGTAGCCCTTCTTCACCATGAACTTGCCAAATTTCTTGACAAATAGAGCCATCTTCTCATCATCATCATCATCCCATGATTCATCTTCTTCACTTGATGTTTCTTGCTTAGCTTTGCCCTTGGATGATGTTGCCTTGAATGCCACACTCTTCTTCTTCTCATCTTTCTTCTCCTTCTTTTCTTCCTTCTCATCTTCATCTCTATATGTATCATCGGTCATGATGTCTCCCAACACTTGGTTTGGTGTCATGGTGTCCAAACCACTCCTTACTAGAATAGTGACCAATGTGCCAAATCTTGAAGGCAAGCATCTCAAGAACTTATGGGAGAAGTCCTTGTCCTTCACCTCTTCTCCAAGTGCTTTAAGATCATTGCCAAGCACTTGAAGCCTATGAAACATCTCCGGCACACTCTCATCCTCCTTCATCTTGAAGCTTGCAAACTTCTCCTTGAGAATGTAAGCCTTTGCACCTTTCATGGCTTGAGTGCCCTCAAATGATTCTTCCAACTTCTTCCATGCCTCATGAGCCATCTCAATATTCTTGATTTGCTTAAATGTTCTCTCATCAATTGCATCATGAATAGCACTTAGAGCAATGTCATTGTTTTGGAGAAGCACTTCTTCGACCGCCGTGGGATTCTCCGGATCACCAATCTCAATTTTGGTTTCTACCACCTTCCACACCTTTCTATTGATTGACTTAATGTGTGTGGTCATCTTTGACTTTCAATAAGGATAATTTGTGCCATCAAATTGGGGTGGCTTCTTGGTGTTGTTGATTTAAGACATTTTAACACCGAAGGTTGTTAAGCCTCAAATAACGGTGACCTCGGCTCTGATACCACTTGAAAGGTCCTAATGGCTAGAGGGGGGTGAATAGCCTAATAAAAATTTCTACAACAACACTTAACCAAAATGGTTAGACAATTATGAGGCGAAGCAAGAGTTGCGCTAGCCTACTCAAATGCAAGCCACCTACCACAATTCTAGTTTAGATAGTGTCTATTCACACAAAAGCTATGACACTACCCTATGTTAGTGTGCTCTCAAAGGCTAACTAAAGAGCCACACCAACCAAGCAAGCAAGCTCTCACAACTAGCTACACTAAAGAGCTTGTCAACTAGTTTGCGGTAAAGTAAAGAGAGTGATCAAGAAGGTTATACCGCCGTGTAGATGAAGAAACCAATCAATCACAAGGATGAATAACAATGAAGACCAATCACCTCAGAATCAATGATGAACACAATGATTTTTTACCGAGGTTCACTTGCTTGCCGGCAAGCTACTCCTCGTTGTGGCGATTCACTCACTTGGAGGTTCATGCGCTAATTGCCTTCACACGCCAAACCCTCAATAGGGTGCTATACAACCAACACAAGATGAGGATCACACAAGCCATGAGCAATCAACTAGAGTACCTTTTGGCTCTCCACCGGGGAAAGGTCAAGAACCCCTCACAATCACCATGATCGGAGCCGGAGACAATCACCACCCTCCGCTCAACGATCCTCGCTGCTCCAAGCCGTCTAGGTGGCGACAACCACCAAGAGTAACAAGCGAATCCCATAGCGAAACACGAACACCAAGTGCCTCTAGATGCAATCACTCAAGCAATGCACTTGGATCCTCTCCCAATCTCACAAAGATGATGAATCAATGATGGAGATGAGTGGGAGGGCTTTGGCAAAGCTCACAAGGTTGCTATGTCAATGCAAATGGCCAAGCGTGGGAGCTTGAACCGGCCATGGGGCTTAAATAGAAGCCCCCACGAAATAGAGCCGTTATACCCCCTCACTGGGCATAACGCGGGCTGACCGGACGCTGAGCCCCCAGCGTCCGGTCGCTCGCAGTCAGCCACGTGTCCTGACTTCAATGGTCATCAGTCTTGCCCGGACACTACGTCTGAGTTGACCGAACACTAAACACCTAGCGTCTGGTCATTTATAATAAGGTTCCAAAACCGACTTTTGCCGACCAGACGCGTCCAGTCATGCTCGACCGGACCCTGCCAGTGTCCGGTCACACTGTGACTTCTTACTGTGCTGACTAACAACACGACCGGACGTAGCCCTTCAGCGTCCGGTCGTTGAGCGACCCAGCATCCAGTCATTTGACCGACACCAGCATCTTTGTGACCAACTTCATTTCACCTCTAACTTCTTCACCCTTGCTCAAATGTGCCAACCACCAAGTGTATCACCTTGTGCACATGTGTTAGCATATTTTCACAAACATTTTCAAGGGTGTTAGCACTCCACTAGATCCTAAATGCATATGCAATGAGTTAGAGCATCTAGTGGTACTTTGATAACCGCATTCCGATACGAGTTTCACCCCTCTTAATAGTACGGCTATCAATCCTAAATGTGATCACACTCCCTAAGTGTCTTGATCACCAAAACAAAATAGCTCCTATGGTTTATACCTTTGCCTTGAGCTTTTTGTTTTTTTTCTCTTTCTTCTTTCCAAGTCCAAGCACTTGATCATCATCATGGCATCATCTTCATCATGCTATGATCTTTGTTCGCTTCGCAACTTAGAGTGTGCTACCTATCTCATAAGCACTTGATAAACTAGGTTAGCACTTAGGGTTTCATCAATTCACCAAAACCAAAACTAGAGCTTTCAGCCACTCAATCCATATGTGGTAGTCATGACTCTTCATCCATAAGACTCGGCCAGTCTCTGGGTTCGCTCCCCTCCTTAGATTCGTTGCATACCCATCCGGGAACTTTAACGTCTGCATCCATTGTATCACTTCCGTCCAATGCTTCTTTTCTAAGACGTAATTGGCCTTAGGCCTTTTCCATGGCTTGCCGTCTCTTGGAGGTAGCATCTCTAGCTTTGGTCTATCGCATAGCGTTGCCAGGTCCACTCTGGCCTTAGGGTTGTCCTTTGTCTTGTCAGGAATGTCCATGAGTGTTGCCCAAAGTGCTTCGGCGATATTCTTCTCAGTGTGCATTACATCTATATTATGTGGAAGGAGAAGGTCATCAAAATAGGGGAGCCTCTCCAAGCCTGACTTATGAGTCCACATATGTTCGACACCATATCCCACAAAGCAATCTTTCTTTGGATTATCTTTCTTTCGACTATCTTTCTGTGGATTGACCACGAGAGCATCTATTTGAGCATGAACCTGGGCACCAGTCATCTTCTGAGGTTTAGGGTCGGTCACCTTGACACCTTTCGTGAAGTTCTTGGTGTCTTGTCTGAATGTATGGTTAAGAGGGAGGAACTATTGATGCTTGTCGAACAACGAAAACTTGCCACCCTTCTTCAACCAAATGAACTCTAGAGTTGTCTTGCATACCGGGCATGGGAACTTCCCGTGGACACACCAGGCGCTGAATATCCCATACGCCAGGAAGTCATGCATGGAGTACTGGTACCAAACATACATTTTGAAGTTTTTCTTTGTAGCTCGGTCGTAAGTCCATACCCCTTCATTCCAAGCACTGATCAATTCATCATAAATAGGCTCCATGTACACACCCATTTTGTTTCCCGGGTGTCCAGGAATTATCAACGTCAAGAATATGTTTTGCCGTTGAAGGAGGACCCCGGGGGGATATTGAGGGGGATAGCAAACACGGGCCAACAAGTGTATGGGGCCGACATCATTCCATAAGGATTGAACCCATCCGTTGCCAGCGCAACACGTACATTACGGGCCTCAAGATCTTTGTCACGATGCTTGCGATTAAAGCTTTTCCATGCTTCACCATCAGTTGGATGTACCATCTTGTCAGGATTGTATCGAATGCCATTCTTGTGCCATGTCATCTGTTTCACGGACTCCTCTGTCATGAATAGCCGTTGGAGCCTCGGTATGATCGGAAGGTGCCGTAGGACTTTCATGGGGATCTCAAGCTGCTCCTTCTGGCCATCACCTTTGTCTACCTCCACATACCTAGAGGATTTACACTTTGGACAGTACTTTGCATCCTTGTGATCTTTCCTAAATAGGATGCACCCCTTCAGACAACAATGTATCTGCTCATACGGCATCTTAAGTGCACGAAGGAGTCTCTATGACTCGTAGAAGCTGCTCGGCAGAATATGACCCTCCGGAAGCAGCCCACCAATAACTGCCAACATACCATCGAAGCAGGCTTGACTCATGTTGTACTGGGACTTCAACCCCATTAGGTGTCCAATGGCATCCAGTTGAGAAACCATTGCCTTCTCGTGTAGGAGCTTCTATGCCGAAGACAACATTTGGTAGAACACCTTTCCGGTTGGCTTTGGCTCCTCCTCATCCTCCTTCTCCTCCTCCTCCGTAGGTCATTCAGCGAACGTTGCTTCGTGAAAGTCACCTAACCATCCTGCTACCCCACCATTAGCATCAAACGCCTCCAAGCGTGGTCTCACCTCCTCCTCTCTAGTATGATGGGCTTCACCATGGAACACCCACCGGGTATAGTTTGGCATAAATCCATACTTGCAAAGATGTTCCCCCATGATCTTCCTTGTTTTTCTTTTCTTGTTTCCGCATTCGCTACAGGGACAGAATGTGTCTCTCGCTCCATTAGCTGCCTTGCCAAATGCTTGGTTCAAGAAACCCTCGGTCTTGTCTATCCATTCAGGGGTGATTTCAGCCTGACTTGGGCGGCCCGTGTACATCCACTCACGGTTATCCATCCTCTAGCATATACATGAGCGAGTAATATAACCACCAATTGCATCTGAACGGCGTGCCTACTATCTAATGGGTGAGGATAGGTCCTAATCCCACCCGTGGATGCGTAGATGAGGTTAGTTTACATGCTCTACTCCGATCCGAGATAGAATTTCGGCAGCACCTCCCCGCTGTTCTCCCGATACACGTCCTGGAAGGGAGAGTGTGTATCCGAAGAACAACAGGGAGGTGGTGCCAAAACTCTATCTCGGATCGATGCATAACATGGAAACTACCCCATCTACGCATCCACGGGCTGTCCAAAAAAGTGGACAATCTAAAACAGATACGGTCTTAGATATGCGAAGATCCGCATACCTCCAACCGTATCTGTTTTGAACGGGAGACGCCTAACTGGGTTACACCGATCTACGACAACGATAAGGAAGAGAGGTTATTTATACCTAGTGGCGGTGGAGTCAGGCTAGCGGGGCAGTCGCGAGGCGACGCTGTGCAGGCAGGACCGCAGCACCGACGAAGACGATCGGGTCGCCTACGTACTCCGGGTCCCCTCCGACGGGTCCTGCTCTGCAAAAGAAGAATTATAATACTATAAGTTAAAAATTTTGGCAGAACCTCCCCTGTACGGGAAGGTTTCCAAAACCTACAAGAAAAAAGCCGGCACGATGGCCGACAGCATATATACAGCACGAAGGCCCACACATCCACGTACGGCACGAAGGCCCACACATCCACATACGGCACGAAGGCCGTCAATGACATACAAGGCACGAAGGCTGCCAACCGGGGGGCTTTATACCTTGGGTGGCGGTGGAGTCGGGCGACGTGGTGCCAGGGTCACCTTCGTCTCCAGCGAGGGGCGGGGACGACGGCGGGGACGAACGGCGAGGGGCGTGGCCGGCGGTCGAGGCTCCTCCTCCTCCCTTCTCCTTCCTCCTCCCTTCTCCTTCTCCTTCCTTCTCCTTCTTCCTTCTCCCTTCTCCTCTCCTCCACCTCCCTTCTCTCCTCTACTCCCCTGCTCCTCCTCTCCTCCACTCCGCCGGTTCAGGGGCGGGGGGTAGCCGGGGCAGGGCACCACCGGTGGGTTCGCGTTCAGCGGCGGAGCGGGGCCGGGGCAGGGCTGCGGCGGACGTCGGGTGGGGCTGGGGCGGGGCCGGAGCGGGGCGGCGCACCACCGGCCGGGGAGGGTAGAACCGGGCGTGGGCCGGCCACGGTGGAGGTTCGGTGGCACCGGTGGTCCACGGCGGTGGAGCGGGGCCGGGGCGGGGCCGACTGCGGTGGAGGACAGGCGGCGGCGGGGCATGGCCGGGGTAGGGCGGCACACCACCGGCCGGGGAGGGGAGAACCGAGCGTGGGCCGGCGGCGGTGGGGCGGGGCCGGGGCGCGCGGCTGGAGGGAGAGCGTGGGAGCGGGCCGGTCGGCCCGCTAGGGTTAAGTGGGGCGGCCCTTTGCCGAGTGCCGAGATGCGGGCACTCGATAAAGAAATTCAGGGGTTCTTTTAATCCGAAAAAAAATTTGAATATTCTTTGCCGAGTGCTGTAAGCCTGGCACTCGGCAAAGAGGTTCCTTTGCCGAGTGCCAATTCCAACACTCGGCAAAGTATTTTTTTGTTTTCAAATTTTTTCTGTGGCATTTATACAGTACCTTGAAGCACATGTTCCAATTTGGAACTTTTCTATGACTTTTTGGTATATTTTTTAAATTTTTTATGTTTACTTGAATTTTTCTCGAAAAAGTAAATTTGAACTGCAGGTGCATGAAATATTGAAATTTAGCGATTCAAAAAATGGTATTCATGTTTTTGAGTGTATTTTGAGGCCGTGTGCAGGGACATTCGTGAAATTTCGAACATCTGTTTCACGAAACATGACCACCAACTTGTTAAAAAAGTGTTTTTTAATTATATAAAATGCAAACAAAGTTAAAAAATCACAAAACTTGTCGAGGTGTCGTCTCATCGCATGTAGAGGCTGTGGTAAAAAATTTAGAAGTTTCCGAGCAAGTTGTGACGTACGATGCCTAAAACCCAGACATTCGAGATGTCTGGGTTTTAGGCATCGTACGTCACAACTTGCTCGAAAACTTCTAAAATTTTTACCACAGTCTCTACATGCGATGACACGACACCTCGACAAGTTTCGTGATTTTCAGGCTTCGTTTGCATTTTATATAATTAAAAAACATTTTTTAACAAGTTGGTGGTCATGTTTCGTGAAACAGATGTTCGAAATTTCACAAATGTCCCTGCACATGGCCTCAAAATACACTAAAAAACATGAATACCATTTTTTGAATCGCTAAATTCCAATATTTCATGCACCTGCAGTTCAAATTTACTTTTTCGAGAAAAATTCAAGTAAACATAGAAAATTTAAAAAAATATACCAAAAAGTCATAGAAAAATTTCAAATTGGAACATGTGCTTCAAGGTACTGTATAAATACCATAGAAAAAATTTGAAAACAAAAAAAAACTTTGACGAGTGTTGAAATTAGCACTCGGCAAAGGAACCTCTTTGCCAAGTGCCAGGCCAGACACTCGGCAAAGACAACACGTTTTCCGAGTGCTAACGGCCAACACTCAGCAAAGGATGACGGAGGGGCCACCGGCGTCGCCTGAGGTATTTTGCCGAGGGTTATTCTTTGCCGAGTGCCTGACACTCGGCAAAGAGGACGTTTGCCGAGTGTCCCTCTTTGCCAAGTGCCGGCTTTGCCGAGTGCGGCACTCGGCAAACTGCCTCTTCGTCGAGTGCCCGTGTTTCGACACTTGGCAAAGCGCCGAGCACTCGACAAAGAGCGCGTCTCCCGTAGTGACTAGAAGATAAAGCATGGACTGCAGTACTGCACTCATGTTATTTTCTGTCAGAGAACAAGTATTGTTTTGGGTGAACTCCAAAGCCACCGTAGAAGTAAAATCTACTACTGAACAACAATCCTGCAAGGGATGTGTTCATCATAACGGAAATCAAATCATACACACTGGGTTATCATTTATTCCATTATTCTTAGTCACTTGCTAGACCGGAAACAACATGATGCTAACCCCATCAAGACTCGTTTCCCCCATCTATTTCTAGATTAAGGTTTAGGAATCGCAGCATCACATGTGAGTAATAGTGTGACGATCAAGCGTCAGCTTTGGCTGGAGTGATCTCTGGCACAGCAGCAGCAGCATCAGCATCCGCAGGCGCTTCTGCCGCGGTGTTGGGAGCTGCCTCTGCTGCTGCTGGAGCCGAAGCGTCCGGGGCTGTGGCTTCGCCCTCCCAGTAGGAGGTCTTCTTCCCCGACTTGGAAACCGTCTGGAAGACATCCTCAGGCTTGACATTGCCTTTGACTGTCACCTTCTGCTCCTTGAGATCTATGTCGAAGGTCTCAATTCCTGATTCCAGAAGAACAGGTGTAAGAGGTAGGTCACTCATATATATCCACGGGTGGTATAAGCTGGTAACGCATGAGCGTTTTTAACGTTTTGATGATTGATTATTAGGGTTCCCCCCTTCTGATCAAATGATTAAATTTCTGGTAAGCTTTCCATTGTGCAGGCGCAAGAATCAACCGGTCTGGTAGTAAGACTTTGTGTAGAAATTACAGTGAAACAAAAAACCTTCCATCTTGGAGAGCACTCTTCTGACCGCCCCGGCGCAACCTTCGCATGACATAGCAACCTTGAGGACAACAGTCTGCATTGTCAACTAAAGACAATTAGACCAGCGAAACATCATATTGATTAGGCTCTCATATCATATATGGTACTAGCACAAAAATTAATCAAGGGGTTGAATGTCCATGTACATCAAGAACTGAGAGAAAACGAAGATAATCAGACCAGTGAAATTAACAGCAACTAGCTCTCGTTCCCAACAATCAAATATAGTATTAGAAACTCGAATGAATGTGTTATCCTACATCTGAAAAACTCAGAAAATTAACCGAGGCGATCAGTTGTGTTCTCCTTATGTACTTGTTTTGCTCTAATTCTGAATCCCTAAAATCGACCATCAAAAAGTAGTAATTTTACAGATTGAGAATCCATTCTATATATATTAGGGCCCAGTTTAGTTTGCAAAAAATTTTGCAAAATTTTTCACATTCCCCGTCACATCGAATCTTTGGACGCATGCATGAAGCATTAAATATAAATAAAAAATAAAACTAATTACACAGTTTAGACGAAATCCACGAGACGAATCTTTTAAGCCTAATTAGACTATGATTAGACACTATTTACTAAATAACAACGAAAACGCTACCGTAGCCATTTTACAAAATTTTTTTGCATCTAAACAAGCCCTAGGAGGCAGGGAATAAGGCGACGATGAATTGTTGGTTACCTCAGCGGCCATGGCTCACGGCTCTCGACGGAGAAGAGAGTAACCCAAGCTCACGCGGCAGCCGGGAAGGAGGAGCAGGAGGACTACCGACAGACGTAGAACTCTCGACCTCGGCGTGGCCCCGCCGGCTTCATGGACCGGGGGACTGCATAAATAGACGAGGCGGTGGCGTAGCAAGAAAGCAGAAGCCGGCCGGTGACCCCGATAGGTGGACGCCCACCGAACACGCACAAAGCACGGATGGGGGAGAGAGCTCAAAAGCAGGCCCGGTTGTTGCTGTTGCCCAAGATGCCTGACCTGCGCCGCACCGGCCTCGCGCCCTCCGCTCGCGGTGTAGTACGCTAGTACCGGAAGTACACCGCCCCCCGTCTGCAGTACAACTGCTGGTGGACTGGTGGTAGCAGCTGTAGTACCAGTACCCCTCCATACCTTCCAGCCCGTGCCCGTCTTTAGCGGAGGCACTGTTTACATTCTAAAAATTTTCAAGTCAAATCTTGCGGCACATACATAGAGTACTCAATGTAGATAAAAAAACTAATTACACAGTTGGGTAAGAAACCGTGAGACCAAACTTTCGAACCTAATTAGTCGATAATTAGATATTAATTACTAAATACAAACGAAAGTGCTACAGTAGTTAAAACAATAGCCAAACCCAAAAAATTTTAGGAGCTAAACACGCCCTAAGCTAAGCTTCGTTTTGTGTGTCTTGCATAAGACATTGCCTTGCCCTTGTGGTACCCAGCTACCGGTGTGCCTGGGCAGGCACCAAGAAGCGGGCATCTTTGCCGACTTTTGAATGGCGTTGCGCCGCCGCCCCCTGGGATTTTCGTTGGCCTGGCTGGCCTGCTGGCCATCCATCGCCTCGCTTTAGCCTGGTTTTGGTTTAGGCCGCGTTTAGTTCCGAAAATTTTTGACTTTTGGTTACTGTAGCACTTTTGTTTTTATTTGACAAAAATTGTTCAATTATGGACTATTTAGGCTTAAAAGATTCGTCTTACGATTTCTCGGCTAACTGTGCAATTAGTTTTTTTTTTCGTCTACATTTAGTACTCCATGCATGTGCCGCAAGATTTGATGTGACGGGGAATCTTGAAAATTTTTGGTTTTTGGCTTGGAACTGAACGGGGCCTTAGTTCAAAAATTTTTTATACTAAACTATCACATCGAATCTTACGGCACATGTATGGAGTATTAAATATAGACGAAAAAAAATTAATTGCACAGTTTAGTTGAAAATCGCGAGACAAATGTTTTAAGACTAATTAGTCCATGATTAGCCATAAGTGCTACAGTAACTAACATGCGCTAATGATGGATTAATTATGCTTAATAAATTCGTCTCGCAGTTTCCCGTCGAGCTATGTAATTAGTTTTTTCATTAGTATCCGAAAACCCCTCAGACATCCCGAAACATCCGATGTGATATCCAAAAATTTTCATTTCGCGAACTAAACACAGCCTTACAGGCCCTGTTGATTTGTCCGTCTCTCTGTCCCGTCAGATTCTTCCGTTCGTCATCCATGATCTTAACTTAAAAATGGGTCTCCAACAAAATATCTATAGCCTTTAACAGAGTACGTATATAGAAGACTTATTTTAGGTGCCAAGAGAGGTATAACCCAAATCTGAGTATCATCTCTTCTGAAGATCTATTTACAGAAAAGGTTCTCTTCTAGATCTTGTCATTGGAGAAAACTAAAAATAAATATTAAACTCTTTAACTGTAGTGCTCCCCAAACATAAAATGACTCTCCTGTTTTGGGTGATCGTTGAGACAGTCTTATCTCCTTGTGCTGCCGGCCGCTGTTGTGCAGGTAATAAACCCTTTTGATTCGGTTTCTAGTTTCTTCCCTCCATCGCCGATTACCAAGACACAAGAGGGCAGGGGCACCCTGGTCTTTTCACAATGCGCCTCCACGTTGGTACCATGACATGACAAGCCACGCAGCCAAAATGACATTTTTTGGCAAACTTGTAAAAAGCTTTCACTCCTATGGCAAACTATAAGAAAATTAGGAGGGTGCGAATGTCTGACAACCGAGAGAGTGGTAAAAGATAAAAAAAACTTAAAGCTGCACCCATCGGTAGAATGACAGCGGGTCAGGTAAGCTAAGGTAACGCACCTACCCGATCGCAAGCATATCCATGACCCTAACTTTTAAAACCCCCCCACCATTTTTTGTTTTTAGCCTGTTTTTTTGAATTTTTTTCATAAATATGTCTATGAAGTTATGATGTTAAAATTTGGACCTTTAGCTCGGCGTCATTGTTGGTGGCGCCGAGCTTACATGTCTCGGCGCCATAGATTTTGGCGCCTAGGTCTTAGGCTCGACGCAGACGTGGCGGTGATTTGGCATGCAGCTTTGTGCCGTAGATCCTGGCGCCGAGCTTGACGCCGTAGATCTTGGCGCCGAGCTCGGCACCGTAGATCTTGACGTCAAGCCCTATCTTACGTATGAGCCCTCCCTTCCTTTCTCTCTTCCTCTCTCTCTAACGCTCCCCGAACCAGCGCTGCTGCACCGCCGCTGCTGCGTGTTGGCTCGGCCGCCTACGCCCGCGCCCGCCCGCCCACGCCCAACCGCACCAGCGCGCCTACCCGCGCCCACGCCGCCTTGCCACGCGGAGCACCTGCCATCTCGCGCCCGCGACACGACCCCTGCTCCCAGCGCGCCGCGACCTCGCCATCGATCCCGTCCTCCAAGTCCGCGTCGCATAGTTGCATTGACTTGGACAGGTAAATTTTTTTGAATATGCAATGTAGGTACTTAGCTTGAATTGTAGTGCTACTTAGATTATTTGGTAGTTTCTAGTAAATGACATGATGTAGGTAGTTGATTTAGTTAGTGAGATAGATATAGTTAGATAAAAATAGTTAGATACCTCGTGACATAGGTACATAGATATAGTTATTAGATAGGCTATGAAGTGCCAACATCCTTAGGAAGATGATCCCAATTGGATGTGCAGACCAGTAGGAGAACTATGTTAGATCGGCTATGAAGTGCTAGTTTCAAAGTTTGGATGTGATTGTACGTCGGGTGTTAGTTGATCCCATCCCTTATGGGTTTTCCCCACAAATGGGTCAGCAGGCACACTTTGACCCTCCCGTCCCGGAACCTGATATGGATGTGGAGGTTGGACCCCGATGCTCAATCTGCCCTCAATATGCTAGATGGAGATGCTTGTCAGACTCATGATGTTGTGGTAGATTCTCCTCATGAGATTCCTTTGACACAGAATCATTCGAGTAAGTGTCTTATCCGCATGATTATTAGGAGCTTACCCCATTCCTTACATCTAATTTTTTATTTTTTTTCATTTTTCTACTTATGTTGTAGTAAACATTCCTGACAATGTGGATGTGCCCACTGTTGCTACGCAAAGTGCTGTGTGGAGATAGATTCCGTGGCTCCAATAGTGTTGAAATTATGAATGATTCGGAGCCATATAAGATAGCAAGGGCTCTTGATTCTAATGATGATCATCCTATTGGAGAGCTGACAGAGAGTGATGTTGAGATGCTGAGGCGTATCTTTTCTGGCCGTCGTGATCCAAGAGTTCACGAGTTCAGTGATCTTGCTCATTCCAATTAGGCGTGTGTAGAAGGACATGATGATGAGCTTCTAGAAGCTCCTAAGGCCAGCCCTAACATGGTAATTGAGAATGGTAGGGTATTCAAGGACCTCCTTGCATTAAAGAGGTGGTTTCAGGCGTTTGCAGTGATACGAAAGAGACCTTACAAGGTCTTGCATTCATATGCGGAGCACCGTTACACAGTTGTGTGCGACAAGGAACGCTGCCTATGGAGGGTTTGTGCAAGGAAGCAAAAGGTCACCGAAAAGTGCAAGATCACAAAAGTTGTCGGGCCAAACAATTGTGCTGACCATGTGCTGACACTGAAGCATCGGCAGTTGACTTCTACCCTCATTGCCAAGCGATTGATGGGAATATTGCAGGGAGAACCCAACATGAAGGTTAGGACAATTATCATGACCGTTGAGGCATTGTATGGAGGTTATGTGATAACTTATGGTAAAGCTTGGAGGGATAAACAATGAGCGTGGAAGATGATATATGGGGACTGGGAGGATGGGTATGAGCAGCTGCCAGTACTTTTCAATGCAATCAAAGCATTGAATCTAGGCATGCATTATGAGTACATCCTAAAACTAAATGCATGAAAGGATGGGAGGCAAATATTCTTCCGTGCTTTCTGGTGCTTCCCTTAGTGTGTCGAGGCCTTTAGGCACTATCGTCCCATCTTCTCCATTGATGGTACATTCTTGATTGGCAAATACTAGGGCACATTTCTTATAGCCATATCCTGTGACGCGAACAATAAGTTTGTTCCATTGGCATTTGCTTTGGTTGAGAAGGAGAACAATGACAACTGGGGATAATTCTTGAGGCTAGTTCGGATATTTGTGGTTGGGCCTAGTAGAGAGGTTGGCATCATATCTGATAGGCACCAGGGCATACTTAATGTCGTGCAAGAGTAGATAGAGGGGTATGCACCTTTGCACCATCGTTGGTGTACTCGGCACCTTGCCGAGAATCTACTCCGGAAGGATGGTGTGAAGGATAACTTTGATCTGTTCTAGGAGGCTGCTTAACAGCTTGAGGACAAGTACTTTCAGAAAAAGTTAGAGCAGGTTAGAACCGCATCAAATGCAGAATGTAGACAATGGCTCATAGGTTTGATGAGGGATTTGGAGAAATGGACAAGAGCTCACGACGTCGGTGGATGGAGGTACGAGTTTCAGTGCAGCAACATGGCGGAGTCATTCAATAAGTTGCTATTAGGGATACGTGGTATGCCCATGAATGCAATCGTTCAATTCGCCTTCTACAAGCTTGTTGCCTGGTTCAACAATAAACACGCCCATGCATTGAAGTTGCGGAGTGATGGAGAGATATGGGCTCCGAAACCAAAGGCACACCTAGAGAAGGCAAATGAAAGGGCTGGCACACATGAGGTTATATGTTTTGACCACGCCACAGGGACTTATCAGGTCGAGCATAGGGGCGGTACAACGTCCGATGGCGAGGTCCGAGAGTCAAGGATGCATGTGGTAATCCTCCAAGATTTCACATGCACTTGTGGTAAACCAAGGCAGTACCACTTTCTATGTTCTCATTTGGTGGCAGCAACTAGGCATCACAACTATAATATCAAGAGAAGGATACCTCACAAGTTTAGTGTCAACACGCTTGTGCACACATGGAGCCCCCGCTTCGTGCCTTTTCGGGACCCTAGAGAGTGGCCTCCATATGATAGGCCAAAGTACATTGCAGATCCAGCTTACCGTTGGAACAAATGTGGATCAAGGAAGAGGACGAGGCACAAGATGGTTATGGATCAGATACCCGGAAGAACGAGACGTGGGAGAGGAACCCCATTTCTTACTAACCCCGAGCAGTATGAGTGCGGCAAGTGTGGTAGACTAGGCCACAATTCATGCACTTGCCATTGGCAGATTAGTGGGGTGTGACTATTGGTTGTTTTCATTATTTCATATTTGTCGTATTCATTCAATTAATTGTGCATGTCTCAATTTATGCTTGTAATTGTGTCAATTAGTTGTACATTTCTAAGTTTATGTTTCATTGTATATTGAATTTCTATTTCATTGCCTTTTTTGTAGGATCCTACACCTATTTGCCTGTGTTCTCTTCCCTGACACCATGGGTGACACTATGTCATGGATGTGGATCCATTGCCTTAGTGACTGGGACTAGGTGGGTTAGTACAACTGGGGCTCTACAGTCTTGGGTTTTCTTTACCGTCAGCTTTGTGAGGCGTGTCATTGAACTTCATCCACAGCGTCT
Organism: Miscanthus floridulus; assembly: GCF_019320115.1. Classification (NCBI taxonomy): domain Eukaryota; kingdom Viridiplantae; phylum Streptophyta; class Magnoliopsida; order Poales; family Poaceae; genus Miscanthus; species Miscanthus floridulus. Next base: position 149,024,565 of record NC_089587.1, on the reverse strand, counting down.
CTTGGTGGATGTGTGTACTTGCTCTAGTTGTGGATGTGGGCTCGTCTATCAGTTGGCCGTCCTAAGGTTCTGACTCATTGTGAGTGGTTCCTAGGTCAGCCTCCACATCGGTAGCCGATGTGGGCGTACCTATGGGACCAGGTTAGGGTTCCACATGTGAGGTTACAGCGGGCGTTTATTGAGTTCACGAACGAGCTAGACACGCTCACGGCGTCTAGTGTAAGTAAATTTTATTTCTAATGCTGGTTTGAAATGGTTTAGTATAGCATCTAACATCTTGTTTGGACATGTTGCATGTGTCATGGGAGCCGTACGATGGAGAGGGGCACTTCCTTTTTCAGTTGAGCAACATGTGTGGGTGCGACGACGACTTCTATAGGATGAGGTGCCCTCTAATCTATTTCTATGCTGTCGAGTTCCACCTGCCAGATAGAGTTACACGCCAATTTGGAGTGAGACAGCTTTGGCCAACGGCTCCGTTCTCGACTGGCGTTGACTTACACAAGTAAGTGTTTTGCTATTTCAATCGTCTTGTGATGGGCCCTTTCCATTAATATGGTGACATGTACATGGATTCAAGTAATGATGACATATGTGCAGGTTGGATCGTCAGAAGAACAAAAAGATTTTTGACTGGAAGAAGCACCACCAGTACTACATTGAGCAATGGGAGCTGTTGCACGACAACGTGGACGAGAACAACGAGCCACACATGAATCGTGAGTTCAAGCGCTACCAAGCTTGGTACCAACGTGCAACACGTTGTAGGCTGAGGCTACAATGGATAGAAGATGACTATGCCGACATCGAGTCCTCTAACGAACAGGACGACAACAACAATGGTGCCGATTCACAGGAGGCACTCTGTAATGATCCATATTGCACCTGTGCTAACCACAAGAACAAGGGGCCTCCACCGTCACCCCCACCACCACCATCACCAACAATGGGAGGCTACTGTAGAGAAGGTGCAACACAATTTGCTATGTGGCCACACTACTAGAACGACTCTATCTTATTCACATGGCACATCCATGTATTTGTTGTTTGGTTTAATTACCTAAGGCATGTTAGGTTTAGCAGAAGGAACTCTATACCCTAGTTCGGTACATGTTCTCACATGCCATTTCATGTGTTTTGTGTGTTGAATTATATAATGCCCTACTTCGTTAGGTTTTGTTTGCAGCACATGATCACATTTCACTACGTCCGTAATATTATACTGAATATTATGACCACAAATAATGAAAACAACTACATAATAAAAAGTCCAATACTATGCCACATTAAACAACGCAATAATACTAGAAGTATGTGCCAACAGTAGACAACATTGTTCATGAATAAACCATAGAACTAGCAAGTCATGGAGACTACTGAGTGCAATGAGACCACTTTCCCTTCCTTAGGGCATTAGGATTCTCCTCCATTGCTACTTTCACTCAGCGTGCACGCTCAAGCTTCTTCTGCCTCTCCTCCCTGTACGCAGCAACAAGCCTCCTTTCCTCCTCTTTCTTGTGCTCCTTTTTTGTAGCCTCCTCTCCGCGTCTCTTCTCCATCATCTCCTTATCCTCTGCCTCCCACCGCAATAGTTTCCGCATCCATTCCTTGTCTTCAGGCTTGATCTCAGTATCGATCCACTGCTCAAAATCATAGAGCGGTGGAGGGGTCTGCAAAAAATGCATTTGTTACAAAATAAAAAAAATCATGCAAGATGTCATACGACACAAACATCAATTCCTCACCATCTTGTTAATGCGGCGCTGATGAAGTGTAGGCTCAAACGCAAAATTGGAACACATCCAATACCTCTGCCTATACGTGTTCTCTTCATCAGACTTGGCTACCTTACAAGGATTGCTGCACGAGCACATGGGCACTGGAACACCATTAGGCAGAGGCAATGGGTCGAAGGCATTTCCGGTCATCCGGCCATAACTACAATTCAACCAATTTCATTCTAAGAACCAAAAGCAATTAACATTAAACCCTAAACCTAAGGTTTCCCATTTGATGCACAACAATGAACCCATAAGATAACAACATGCGCTGAGGTTACCTTGGTTTGCTAGCTTTTCCACGCCTTGGCATCCTACGGTTGTATAATACAAATATTAAAAATTGCATGAAACTCTAAGTAATGATGATTCTTAGGTTAAAAATCTGACTAATATATACCGAATCGCTGCAAAAAAAACTAGGAGGGAAGCGAGGATACCTTGCTCTCGAAGATCTATGGATCAAATCAAAGTTTCCAAGGTCCAATATGCCGATTCGTGTAACACCCTTGGTGTTACACTGTAATTTTTTTTAAAACACTGCATGGGCATCATGTTTATGTGATATTGTATGTAAAATAGTGTGTAAATCAATTCCTGTAACACGAAATGAAAGTTATATTTCATAGTCAAGTTATAGTACTTAGGGTTTTAAATCAATTTTTATTAAGCGAAAATGCTATCGAACGTATATATGGAATTTTAGTAAAGTTAGAAGTACAAACCGTGTAGGTGATGATGAAATACGTGAGGTTGTGAAAGGAATTCACTAGCTAGCATACCGAATAGCTTGGAAACCGAATTCGACGCAAATCCGATCGAGACTTAGTCGAATTTCCTAAGTCAAAAAACTGTTTGACGAGGCCAAGTTTGGCAATTTTTGTAGGTGAATTGGATTAATTAGTGGTGTGGTTTCATGGCTGGTTTTGATAGCCTAACATGCCCTCTTGACTTTAGAATAGGTGGTTTGGCGTTTGAAATAATGAATTTGATTTTTGGGGCGCTTCAAAAATCGTGCATGGCACGTTTCCGATCGGTGTTAGCGACTGGGCGCGGTCACCATGCCTTGGCTCGGCGCCGCAGCGCTGGCTTGCCCACATGAGCACACGCGCACCGCCATGCAGGCCCCGCATCACCTCTGCCGCGCCCAGGCATGTGTTGCACGCGCACTCTCGCGCCACGCCTAGCGGGCCCGCTACCGTCTGGTTGCCTGCCTCGCCAGGTCACCGCCGCGCCGTAGCATCGCATCGCGTCCGCCTGAGCAACTGCGCCACCGCCGTCCCATCGCCCTGCCGAACCACGCTCTCACCGTCGCATCCGCCTGCGCTCTGCGTCGCTGCCGTCTTAGTTTAGCGCACGTGGCCTTGTCGAGGCCACTGCTTGTCATTCGCCATTAATGGCGCCACGACCGCACGGCTGCGTTGCCACCACCCGCACGTGGGTGTGCCCCCTCTCTTGGCTGCGCTGGCTCACAATGATTTCTTGGTTGTGGTCGTCACGTCCCGCCAAGGCTCGAGCTAGCAGCCGGCCCCATTTCTTCCTTTTCCCCTCCTTCCTCTACTGCCGGTCTGGCCAAGCCATGCCTTCAATTCATCATGGTGAGGTCGTGTCCTTTCAATTCAATGAGCATCTGGCTCCATCTTCTAGTCAGCAAGCCAACCGGCCCCGCACCGTGTCGCATCATACCTTGGCAAGCTCCAATTTGGAGCCAGCGCTCATCGTCGCGCCATTAAAGGTTTAGACACCGTTGTCATGGGCAGTACCCACCTGGTCCTTCCGAGTCCAATTGGTGCACCCCCAGCCTCGCCTCGTAGTCTTCCACCCCGTGCGCACCCCTAGTTGCACTGCTACTGCCTGCTCAGCGCCGTTGACACGGTCATGCCACCACGACCGTCACCGTGTTTGCCGTGCGCGCGTGGCCGGACTCACTCGGCCTGTCCCTGGTCAATCCATCATGTCTGGTAGGTTCTGGGTGAGTTGCTGATGCCCATCCTCTAGTCCTTTAGTTTTGGTTGTGCCTGAGCTCACGGGAACATGGCCGCCGCCGCTGCAGGAGGTCCGCCGCCGTGTAGGGAGCTTGGGACCACGTCTCTGTTCACCGCTTCACCGCCCATCGCCTCGCGTTCGCATCAGGGTGAGCATCGGCTCGCTATCAGGGTCGAGGAGGGCTAGGATAGATGGTGTGACCGCCCGGTGCCAGCGTCGCCGCGCCGGTGCGCGCGTGGGTGCCCGAGGACATGGCCGTGGTAAAGGCGGTTTTCTCCGAGGGTTTGTTTGCGTAAACGTCGACTGTGGAAATAGTACTTCAGGCCTCGGGTTGAATCACCGGTAGTTCGAGGATGTTTTCGCAATTGTGACCGACACGCGCGGGCCTCCCCGTCGTGGGCCTTCGTCTCGCGGTTGGGCCGCGTCCGCATGGGCTACACTGGTGGGTCGTGTGCGCGCACTGCGCGTGCATGGGCCGTGTCGCTCGTAGCGGGCCGCGCGGGTTGGATTTAGTTTTTCTTTTTTCCAAAGAATTAGTAAAGGTTTATTCAATCTAGTTTTGAGCTGACCTTTGGAAAATTATAGTAAATGTTGTAGGTGTCCAAAAATAGTGAAACAAAATTTGTTAGGTTCACAAAAATACTATCTATATGTTGGTGTAGTTAGTTTACAGTTATCTATGATAATGATAGATTCATTAATTCATTTAGGGAGGCTTAGTATTATTTAGCTTAATATTTGTAGGAATTTTTGTGGTAAATTGGTGATAGCTTTAGCCATGTAATTTTTACAGTAGGTTCATTAGATTATTATGTGCTCATTGTAATTTTTGTAGTCCTAGAGTAGGTTGATAAATAGAGTAGCTAGTACTCCTTGTTTTATTATATATAGAGTAAATCGATATTAAGAATAAGAATGCCTTTAGTTGCTAAGTTAATATATGAAATGTTTCATACCAGTTACTGATAATAATAGGTAACTTAGCATCTTAGTCGGTAGAGCTAGTTTAGTAGCTTGACAGATGTATTTTATTTTAAGACTTGCTGTTGTCATATTATTAAGTGTTGCGTCATTATTTCATGCATGTAGATAATGAGTTGGTAGAGTTCGTGCCTGCGGACGATCAGGAGTATGATGAGATCATTGAGGAGTATGAGGAGGAGATTCTCGTACAGGAGGGAGCCCTGAAGCCTTCAGTTGCTGACTTTGTTGACACCCCGCCTGCCCAAGACAAGCCCTGGTGCATAACCCTTATTTTTAAATGATCACTGAATATATATATATATATATATATATATATATATATATATATATATATATATGATGTACATTTATGTTAGAGGCATTTTATGGAAACTACATGCATAAATATACCTACCTATGAGTCCTACTAGTATAGGTTGAGTAGCTGCTATGCTCAGGATTTTGGTAGTGTGAGCAACCTGCCATTGCTCGCAATAGGTGATTACTAAGATTACTCGTGATAAAATGGTGGAAAGGAAAAATAGAGACTGGGTAGGGATATGGTTTGAGTATTGGTGGGTGTAAGAGGTTGTGTCTTACGGCCAATGGGGCATAGCTTGGTTACACTTTTCTCTGTCTGTGTCGATTAAGGACTGGCCGTTGCAATGGACTCTAGGCAAGTCACATATTTATTATTCTGAACACATACTTGGGTATGGGCGCAGGGAAGACTTGTTGCTCTCTTATCGTGGGTTCTGGCTCTTTTCGCACCGACTGATTAGCGACAGGGATGGTGGAGGTTTAAGCACCGCACTGAGTCTGGGACTCAGGAGCGGGGGGTTGGAGTCCAAGTTTGGACGGGGACCTGGACCCCTTGATAGGATAGTGGTGGATTGGTCCTACTTGTGCCTGGGGTATAAGTGGAGCGTGTGTTTCAGGGTACCCAACTAGACGCCGTGTCGGTACGACTTGTCTATACTCTAGCATCATAGTAAGAACTGAAAGATGAAAGGTGGTGAAATGTATTGTTTGCTCAACTCCTGCTTGAAAGTAGAACATGTGCTTACATATAATGGCTAGATAATGAAAAAATTATGACTACTAATAATAACATAAATAAGAATTTACTATTAGTATTGCTTTCTGCAAAAGGAAAACCCAGCAAACCATAAAGCTTAGCATATTTCTTGGAGTCGAGAAAAATTATTCCTACTAGTCGAATAAGTCTTGCGAGTACATTGTATACTCAGGGTTTATTTACCCCTGTTGTAGGTACTGCTTAAGGAGTAGCCGTTGTGTGAAGGATTCTTTTGGTGGGCACAGATGGATCCTTATGTATTATCAATAGATGTGTCTTTTTATTTCGCTGTTAAATTTTCGCACTCTGAATTTGGTACTGTAACAATATATATTTTAAGAATTATGGATGTATGAAATGGACTAATCAATGTAAACTCGTTCTCATTATTGGATCCTACGGGGAAAATGTGGATTATTTGGGCTCTCCCTTGGGGTGTGCTCGACGGAATCCGCCTAATGTAGCTCGCTCTCAGGACGCTTAGTGTCTAGTGGAAGACAAGCACCTCCGTAAGTGTGTTATTTCGGACGGTTCTACCATAATTCGTGAGGTAGGGCGAAGTGGGGAGAGAAAAAACCTAAGAGGGAGGAGAAAGAAGAGGAAGAAGGCTCGGGCAGAAAGGTTGGGGGCTGGGTTAAAACACCACCTCGGCGCTAAGCTGCCTGCCAAGTCATCGCCACGTCTGCGTCGAGCCCAAGACCTAGGCGCCAAAACCTATGGCGCCGATACGTGTAAGCTCGGCGCCACCAACGATGACACTGAGCTAAGAGTCTAGATTTTGAAATCATACCTACACAAGCATATTTATAAATATATTTTTTTTAAAAAGGCTAAAAATCAAAAAATTCGGACCCACAAGCAATCCCGTGTCTGTGACCCTAGATTTTACCCGCCCATGAGCATTCCCCAGGATAAAATTTCATACCAGAACTTGTGCATGATGGGTACCCATTGGGTATAATCAAATAATAATATCATAATTATATAAAATAATAAATTTATAGTTAAACAACACAAAAATGTCAATCTTAGTTGCAGAGTTCACTAGGACAATATGAAGTAGCTTAGAAGCCACAGTACATCATAAATTCATGGCATGGTCTTTCTCCTGCTCGTACAAATAGCACAACATAACTTATACAAGAACTAAACAAGTTAATAGCTCACACAATCATTTTACATAGTTATTCATAAAAATATTATCTTTATATAGTTCGACATGCTATGCATACGGTATAAATTATATGTTAAATGTGTCAGTAAACATGCATAATGCCATATTCATATTAATTCTCAAATAGTGGGTTAGCCGTCGGATATCCACGAGTGAAATTTCATACACGAACCCTACCCGCATCTTTTCGAGTACCCAACCCACCATATACCCCCGAGTGAGTTTTCGTGTCCATACTCACACCCATCAGGTATAAAAACCTATGGATACCTGCACCGGGGTATGACTGCTATCCCTGCCTGTTGGCCACTGAATGGGTACTTCCTACTAGAATTAGGCCACGGCCGACTCCACTCTAGCTTGCCACCAGCCAGCATCTGCCTGCGGTTGGCAGCTATGATCGTGGTTAGCCGGCAGTGCCAAGCTAGTGCAGTACGACCAGACGGGGCAAGGGGTGACGCGGTACGTACTGGCGCGCGGGGAAAAATCTCCGCCGCGCGAGAAGTAACAGTGAGCAGGTGCAACGGTTTTAGAGCATCTTTAAGAGTTATCTTAAACTCGTTTTTAAATCATCATGTGGAGAGCTATTAAATAAAAATAGCTTTATATATCTTTCTATTCTCTAACGACTTATTTATATATTATGTGCACTCTAAGGGCCAACCTCGTTTTTTTACTTGGCTAGAGAAATCCGAATAGAGGTGACAATATTTGAATATCTAATTAAAGAAGTTGTTTGATAGCATTTTTCTTCATCAAAATCTCTATTTCTATCAATAATAAGAAAGGATATAAATAGGCTCTTGAAGATGCTCTTATCTGGCTAGCAAGAAGTACAAGATAGTTGACTTTTTTTTTTTATTTTGGAACGCAGGATAACAAAGCTGTTGGAGCCCGTTTCTTCTAAAAATATCCTAAGTTTGACTACAAGATACAAATATACTGTCTCTTGGAGTTGCTCTAAATCTATATATAGGGCCAGGCCCTATCGCCTTCGATGGAATTGGGCCTATTAAAGCTAAACTTATCTCTTCTCAATTATCAGTCAATCAACAACTAAAACGCATCAATATCCATATCTCGCGAAAGGGTCTACCCAATAGGACGAAAAGGGGTCCTATACGGTAACCCTCCGAGCAATTGCGCGCACCCCTCTGTCTCACTCAGAAGGCACAAAAAAATCACAGAAGCCCTCGATCAGCACTACTAATTGCACCCCCACTAATCACTAGGCATTGAACCCATGGGCCTTCCCCACACACAAATGGGTCTCTGTGTGGCCTTCTCCTAGACCGCTACCCACCATCTTCACTATCGAGCTTCCAACTCAAACGCAACGGCCATGTTCTCTATGGTACGAGTAAGATGGACACACCACAAATGTGGTTGGTGTGATTCACAAGATTACTAGCCCATAGTGTAAAACATTGTGCGTGCAAACACCAAATGGCAATAGGTATGCAAACCTAATTAGATACTAATGCTAAGTCTGGAGCAAAGTGGCAATATGGTGGTCTAATTAGCCTAAACACTTCACAAAGCACTACACTAATAGTCTAATATTTCCTTAAACACTTTTGGTGTCTAGAGCACTACATGATGAGCCTCTACTCTCTCACAACTTCAGCGCACTCTAGTAACAACCTAATGGCCAAGCAAGGCCATATATATGGCCCCAACCACTCAAACTAGCCATTATGCATGAACTATTATTCTAAAGTGAGCACCAGAATCCTCTAGTGCCCCACTGGAGCTTTCCGATGATGCCACATCAACTAGCCATCGAGACTAGTCAGTGCCAACCGTTGGAGGGTCCTTTCTCCAATGGGGTCTCTTTGGTGACCATTGGACCTTTTAAGGTGAGTCTGGTAGCTCTTTGATTCTTCTCTGGAGAGCACCAGAACCTTTTTGGAGCAGTAAGCCGAGTACTTAGTGGTGACTTGCCAATCACGTGGATTCATCTCGGGATGTGGCACGGGGTAGCTCGAGGAGTACTTCGGCCCATCTCCGGACCGTTCTTAGGTTGGAAGGGGCCACATTGAGGAAAGGCCGGAACCTCAAGGCAACCCTTACTTGAGCACAGGTACGAAGGTTCGTCCGTGGTCTCCTTGTGGGTACAATTGTACCCCTCTGCACATATCTTTTCGAATGTTTGAAGTCTTCGGACAGAGTCCTTTGGTTGTTCTTTCTTCTAGGTTCAGTGTAGTGAGAGTAAGTGAACTTGTGGATGAGATGATATGTTGATCACTTAATACCTGTACATCCTTAACATTTATGAATTGATAAGTTAGGTAAATAATCATGAGCATATCATTCCTCTAACATACGCCATGCTTTTTACAAATTACAAATGCCTATTAATTTCCTTTGTATCCACCAAATATTTATGTTGGAATAAGGCCTCTGAGTACAATCGTGCTCACGGTACTACCGTTTGCTTGTTATAGGTACTTCAGACTTGGTGGCCGTGAAGTTAAAGCTTTAGCCCCCGAAGTTGCAGTTACTCTGATGTTTTGCAACCAAGTGGGAATGAACAAGAATCCTGGTTTTAGGAGTATAGCTGGGGAAAACTCCACCTTGTACTTTGTAACTTATAATTATAAATGTGACGTAAAGCACTTCGATTTAATAAATGGTATGATATCGATTATGTGAGTATTGATGAGTAGTTCATGGAATGCAACTCTACAATTGATCATGCAAGTATAATTCACGCGAGAGGGGTTTGTCAGTTGCAAATCCGTGAACCTCTGCATGACCTAGGAGTTAGCACCACGTCAGTTGAGGGGACGACCCGGGTGCTAGCTTTGTGGGCCAAGGCAGAACCCTTCGCGGCAGTTATTCCTCACAAACTTGATTTGAAAAGGTATTAGTTTTAGTCTGCTGCACCATGTGATCAGAACCTGAGCTCCATGCATACGACCATGCTTGGAGATAGAGGACGAGGAGATCAGCGAGGGTGTCCTAACCAAGAAGGAGGCCCGAAGCTCATCCAGTTCGAGTCACCAAGGTGGAGGCCCAAATCAAGTTCAAGTCCACCTCGGAATCCAGGAGCAGTCCCGGGTAAAATCAACGCCCAGGGCTAATTTGATAAGCTAACCAATGGCTTTGGTTTCACGTCAAAACTCGTCCTGAGTCAACAGGAATCGTCGAAACAAGTCAGCGTCTAGAATCTGCTAGGGTGCTGCGTCACCGTCTTTTGATCTGTTGGGCCGTGTATCGTCTTAGAGCCCATTAGGGGCGCGTCTAGAGGGGGTGATGTCCCAAGGTATATAATTTGCATCCGTCACTCTCCTTAGGGTTTGAGTTTTGTTGCGTTCTTGTTTTCTAAGTGAAACAGACATCGTTTGCTGCAACTGTATCGCCAAGATCGTTTGCTGTTAAACCAGGGCCCCTGTTTTTTATCTTGTTCGCCTGTGGCGATTAGTCCTTTTGAATAAAGACTTGAACTCCTTTTTGTTATCATAAGCCTCATATTTATTTGCAATTTCAGATTGCATTTATCCGTTCTTGCTTGTGTTCTCGATTCGCTGGTGGGAAAGCCTTCTCGGCGAGGTCAGTCGCGTTGTGCGTGGTTGATAACCAACGGAGCAGTGGTGTAATGGTTGTGGGGGTTCGAATCAAACTTGGTTCGAAGCCTAGATCATGAACGTCGAGTTCTCCACCAATCAAAGTTATCATACCTATCGTTTGATCGGGCCTTGTCTACATCAAGTGGTATCAAAGACCTAGTTGCTCGTTAGGTATATCTCTGTTTTTCCCTTTAGACTAAATTTGTTTTTGCATTACCTATAGTCCACAAAAAGCCAAAAAAAATATACACCACCACATATTCCCTGTCCTACCGCCTGCCGCTGCATTTTTTTTAGATTCCGTTTGCTTTTCTGAATTTTAGTCCCTCGTTTTGTCTTTGAGTTTGTCGTGCTTAGGTCTTGTTCTTTGTTTGGGTTGCGTGAGTTTGCGTCCTCCTGATTGGTGTCTTTCACAGCAGCAAATAGAAAGTCTATTGTCGAGTACGCTCGGTGGATGTTAATTCTTGCGCAAGTTGAAAAAGAAAGGAAAGCATTAATTGCACAGTGTTTGTTTCCTTTGGAAAGAAATATGTCCAAGTTATTGCTAGTTAGGTGTGACCCTTTTGGGCATCTATCTAATTCAGATTGTCCTTGTGCCGATCAGAAGGAAAAGGAAAGTTCCTAGCAACAGTTTTTGTTGCTCGTCCAATCACATATTTCTTTGGCCAATTTCCAATTGTTTGGTGCATTAAAAGGGAACAAAAATTATCACCCGAGAATCTGTCAGGGTGTCCACGCCTAGGCCATTATCCTAAATCACGATTGTTCTTCATCACTATTTTTTTCTCACGAGTTGGCTTATGTATTGATTTGTATTAATCTACTGCGGCACTTTTCTGAGAATTAAAAAAAGGAAAGAGTAAAAGGCAAAATGGCGCACAAAAAAAAGAGCTGCACCTAATAAAAAAAGAGAAAGAAAAAATAAAGAAAAAGAAAAGGAGAAAAAAAGTGTGAAAAAATTCAGAGGTGCTTACATCCTTTTGAGTCCTTGTATTGTTGCTTGCCTGAATTAAGTCTAGGACAAGCTTAGGCCGACGATATAGACTAGCTTGGGACTACTTTTCAGTTTTGTAATTTCTGAATTAAATTATTGCTATTCGTTGTTACCATATTTTAAGCCTCCCAAACACCACTTTCTTCCGACCAAGTACTGGTTCGCCTTACAACTGTTACACTCAAGCTGCAATGGTATCACAACCATCCGTCGATTGCACCGCCTGCTGCATTGTTAAGAACACTTGTAAGATCGTGGTAAGACGCTTAAGAGTGTATGACTTTACTCCTTGACCACATCCTAGTAGACGATAGGAAAATATATATTTGTGTGTTTTCTTGTTTGATGCTAACAATGACAGGTTACAACACTCATCAATATGAGACATCAAAGATGCATGAGCCATGCACTATTGTTGTTGCACCTCCTTCCACACGTCGTGCTATTCTTTCTTCCCCGCCTACTTATGATGGTATTGGTGTTGATGAGTACATTGAGTGGGAAACTAAAATAGATAATATTTTTGCGCAATGTTATATGTGTGAATGGAGAAAGATTAAGAATACAATTAGTGTCTTGAGACATTCTACATCAACTTGGTGGGAGTCTTTAAATTCTTTAGATAAACCTCACATATGGAACGATATGAAAATTCTTATGAGAGAAATATTTATTAATCCATCTCTTGTAATTAACTCATGATGAGGTGCAACAACTAGAACAATTTCTTGTTATTCCTCCTGCTATGTCTAACCTTTTGTAGGATAATGTACAAAAGAGCCAGGATGACGTGAAAGAAAATGAGGTGCTCACAGCCTTATATGAAAATTCAGAACCATCACCTATTACTCATGCTGAACATGAGAACAAAGATAATGTCCATGATGCTAAATTCATGAAAGGTGAGAGTTCTCTTGATGTGCTGAATTCTTCCATGAATCATGCTATGATAGAGCAAATATTAGTGGAACCTTCCCTTGATTTACCTTTGTCACAAGATGCTTTGCTTGATGTTCCTTGTGACAAAGATGACTTGCATGATGAAATTTGTGTTATACCTATGCAACCATTAATGAATGATCATGCTATATGTGTGTTGGAATCGAACATTTGTGCTGAAAATAAACATGTTATTCATAATGCTAGTGATGTTGATGAGCTGAAACTTTTATCTTCTTTAAATACTTTGGGTTACATTGAATTTGATGGTCTATGCAATGTTAGTTATTTGGAGGAGAAACTTAATGCATTTGTTGATTTTCTATGGTTGTCTAGACATACATATCATGGTTTTGGCAAATATAACAACAAAGGACAATATATGATGGAACGAGTTTATATTTGTACAAATCTGAATTCTCCTTTTGTTGTGCAAAGTAATGATCAACTAGAGGACAGTAAAATCAACACTGTTGTTATGCCATATTCCTCTAGTTTTGCTTTTCAAACACAAGTGGAATCCAAAGAAAGGGAGCATATGTTTCTTGTTAGTACTAATCTTTTGTAGGATAGTATTGGCAAAGATCGTGTGTATTTCAATCAAGCAGACTACATGTATGTAGGACAAGACATGCTACAAACCTAGACATGTGGTCATATTCTTTCTCACAACATTGTCCATTCCCATTATTTTGAAAACCTCGTTTATCCTCATGTTGTGCAGGATCGACTTCAAGCAAAATCGACGTTGAGGACGACTTTTCATAAAGAAAGGGAGGATGATGAGGACATGAGCTCCATGCATATGACCGTGCTTGGAGATAGAGGATGAGGAGATTAGCGAGGGTATCCTAACCGAGAAGGAGGCCCGAAGCTCATCCGGTTCGAGTCACTAAGGTGGAGGCCCAAATCAAGTTCGAGTCCACCTCAAAATCCAGGAGCAGTCCCAGGTAAAATCAACGCCCAGGGCTAATTTGATAAGCTAACCAATGGCTTTGGTTTCACGTCAAAACTCATCCTGAGTCAACGGGAATCGTCGAAACAAGTCAGCGTCTAGAATCTGCCAGGGTGCTGCGACACCATCTTTTGGTCCGTTGGGCCGTATATTGTCTTAGAGCCCATTAGAGGACGCGTCCAGGGGGGTGATGTCCCATGGTCTATAATTTGCATCCGTCACTCTTCTTAGGGTTTGGATTTTGTTGCGTTCTTGTTTTCCAAGTGAAACATACATCGTTTGCTGTAATTGTATTCCCGAGATCTTTTGCTAATAAACCAGGGCCCCTGTTCTTGATCTTGTTCGCCTATGGTAATTAGTCCTTTCGAATAAAGGCTTAAACTCCTTTTCGTTATCATAAGCCTCATATTTATTTGTAATTTCAGATTGCGTTTATCCGTTTTACTTGTATTCTCTATTCGCTTGTAGAAAAGCCTTCTCGGCGAGGTCAATCACGTTGTGCGTGGTTGATAACCAACGTAGCAGTGGTGTAATGGTTGTGGGGGTCCTAATCAAACTTGGTTCGAATCCTAGATCATGAACGTCAAGTTCTCCACCCATCAAAGTTATCATACCTATCAGATGATCGGGCCTTGTCTACATCACTATGGTTATCAATGCCAGTTTGTATTATGAACCGGTGGTAATGATGGACTATACTCTTGGTTCGTGTTATCAACCGGTCATGATAATCATCCTACTTTCACCAACGGTTGGGGCCAAACTGGCGGTAAAAATATCGTTGGTGAAAAATGAATTCTATAACAGTGCTCTCTAGGCACTATAATATAGAGCATCATTTTTTTTAAAAAGAAAAGTTTATATAATCCTAAACTGTCCATGTTGGTCTACTTTATAACTCCTTATACAAAACCAAGTATTCTACCTCTCACCTATAAAAACTGTGATACCACAAAATATTTAATTTTGGGATGTAAATATGAAACATAAAAATTAACAATTTTGTTATGTTTTGTAAAATTTTAGACAACGCATATGATAACCAATTCATAAACTATTCTAACCACACACAAAAAAATATAGAGAGAATTTTGTATTCGACGCTTAAATAAATCACTCTATTGTATTTGTCACTAGAAATTTTGAACTTCCTTATCTAGCATTAATTTAAAAATTCCTTCCGTATATGGCATTTCCGTCCATTTTATGCAGTAACGGTGTCAAGTGCCACCTAAAATAACATATATACCCTTCTATGTTCCAGCAACAAGTGTTGGCAATGACCAGCACTGGCTCCTCATCGGCCGTCTGCCATAGCAGCCTCCGGCCATTGGCCAGCTCGATGACGACGGCGTCGTCCGCTGCCTCGGTCATGGGGCCCCACCCGGGCACCACAGCCCACCGCACCCACGCCTTGTCTACCTCCACACAATGCCAAGGTCCACGTCTGTCTTGGTCTGCCTTGGCGCCGACTCCATGGCCGCGACGCCTTCCGTCTCCCTGAGCACCGGTAGCATGAAGACGGTGGTCGCCTCGGCGACCTCACCGTACTGGAGCCGCACCACCATGACGCCGGGCCGCGAGGCAGCAGGGTCCTCCTCCTCCCCCTCCACCTCCCCGGCCGCCTTCTTCCTGGCGCGCTCCAGCTCGAGCTCCACACGCGCCTTGCTGGACTCGGTCTCCACCACCTACAACACGCATTCCAGCTCCGCGATGCAGTCCTCCATGTTGATGGCCTCCCGCGATTGGCGGAACCGCGCGTAGGCGAGGCAGTCGGCGGGGGAGTCCCTCCCGATGGCCTCCCAGCCTTCCTCCCCGCGCCAGCACGGGAAGCCCTTCATGACGCGAGCCAGCTCCCGTACGCCCTTGGGCTCGAGCCTGTAGTCGATGGCGTGCCTGGCGGCATCGGCGCGCTGGCGTGCGTTCAGGAAGCGGAGCTCGTACAGGAGGTTGGGCCCACCGTAGGAGTTGAAGTACGAGAGCAGATCGGCAAGGAACGCGGCGACCTTGTCGTCGAGGAGCGAGTCATGGACCTAGGACACGACGACGAGGCAGTTCTGCTCGACGCCCGAGATGCCCATGGCCTCCTGGATGGAGGACGGGTTGAAGCCGTCCCGGGAGAGTGAGCAGATGAGGGGCGCGTACTCGTGCCATAGGCCCATCCTGTCACGGAGGATCTAGAGGCGCTGGGTGAGGTCGAGGTTGCGGAGGCTGAGCGGCAGAGGGGATGGCGGCGGGTGGAACGACTGGTAGAGCTAGCCCGGCGGCGCCATCAGGGGTGGCGTGAAGGAGAGCCTCTGGTCGCCCAGCCCGCCCCCGCCGCTAGTGATGCCACCTCTTGGAAGCAGGATGGCGCTCACGGCGATGTGGCTGGCGCAACGGCGGCACCACACGGGAGTAGCAGCGGTGACGGCGTGGGGCGTGCGCTGGTGGCGCGGCGCGGTGGTGGATGCGCGGGGGGGGGGGGGAGTGACAACATTTTGGTACTTATTAAGAAAAACTGACATGGTTAAGGAAGTCAACAAATGGATGGATGATTAAAATGGACAGAAGTGCCATATACGGAAGGAATTTTCATGTTGATGCTTGATAAGGAAGTTCAAAATTTCCGGTGCCAAATACGGAAGAGTGATTTATTTCGGTGCCAAATACGGAATTCTCCCAAAAATATAAGCACTGATTTGCTGCCATCCACGTGTCCTAGGTCAACTGTTTTGCATGCGTGATGGAGTGCTTCGGTTAGCGGAAAGATAGGGCGGCAACCGAAACCAAGCAGCGGCATGCAACATGCGCGACGCTGCCCATTAGATCAAACATCGGACGGCGTATGATCTGTGCTGCACGGGATATTTTTTGCAGCAGGCATGCAGAGAATTTTTTTCCGCCTCCGCGCCTCCTCTTCTACGGTTCTACTACCTCTAGCGCTGCAGCAGACGGACTCGGTCCGAGTTCGAGTTGCTCTCCGCCGCCGCCACTGTTTAGTTTGTCCCCAAATTCGGCGCATCCGCATCGTAGTCCATCAGATGCAACTACCACCACTATTACGTACTAACCTCGTCAGATCGTCGCGCCTTCCGTCTGACCATATAGCTGCCATCGATCTTTGGTTTCCGCGCCAATTTGCCGACAAGAAGTGGACGGCGAGAACAATGAATGAAGGTATTGGTCATCCCGACCTGGACTCTCTTTCTGTCTCCCTCGTATCCCGCTTCTGGACGTCCGACCTGCACTCCGTTTTCCGCACTTGTGCCTACACTCCACGCCCGTGTCTGCGTTTTG
This sequence comes from Miscanthus floridulus, assembly GCF_019320115.1. Lineage (NCBI taxonomy): Eukaryota > Viridiplantae > Streptophyta > Magnoliopsida > Poales > Poaceae > Miscanthus > Miscanthus floridulus. The sequence continues at coordinate 149,007,847 of NC_089587.1, read as the reverse complement.
CGTGCCCACACGAGGCCCACGCCGTCCAGACATCGCCCGCGCTACCAGACCGCACGCGGGGACCACTAACGTTCCCTTCGCTTCTCACACGTATTGCAACATGTACAACACCCGGTATGTGCAAACACTTGCGTCCGAAAACAGATGAAACACCTGCAACATATATCTAAAATACTTGCAAAACACCTAAAATACACTTGAAAGCCATTGCAAGTATATGCAACATACATATGAAACATTTGCAAATATATACGTGAAACATAAGCAATATCCAGAAAACGCACTTGTAACTTACATTTGAAAAAACATTTGGAACATAATGTTGCAACATACGTGTATAGCCATTGCAACATCCCGTTCTATTTTTGCAACATCTATATGAAACACTTACAACGTACCTTTGGAACATCAGAAACACTTGAAATATATGTTTGCAACATGTCATGCGCGACACTCTAGTGGGTGGTGACCACCATGTCAAGCGCGTTGAGGAACTTGATGACCGCCTCGATGGACAGATCGGGGCTGGGATGTGGCGGAGCGAAGAGCATCACAGACTTGACCGTCGTGAGCTTCTTCTACTGGGGCACCAGGGCATGAGGAGTCTCGAGGCAAGCGCGAAGTACAGCACGACCACGACACCCTCGTCATCTCTTGCTGCAAGAAGAGGTGACGAGGAGGACATCGGCGCCGGCTCCGACGATGAGGGCAGGGGCGGGCTGCAGGCGTGACTCCAACGATGGAGCATGGAGTCGCGGAGGCAGGCGAGGACCCTAGGGTGGAGGAAGTAGAGGTGGTCGCCGCTAGAGAAGACGAGTGGCGGAAGAAGGCGAGCGATGGGCAAGCGGTGCAAAATGCCACGATGGTCATGCGAGTGGGGAAATATCGCTGCCTTTTTTTGGTAGAAAAAACCACTATGGATGGTAACGCGAGGCCCAGGAAGCATGGCGTCCGGATGGACCACTACTAGAAATATCCACTTCTATGATGAAAATGCTAATGATGAATCCGAAATCGTCATAGAAGATCATTTTTATGACGAATATTTCTGTTTCATCATAGATCAGTGGTGACAATCCTACAACCCTTCCTTTCTATGATGAAATCAGGCATCGTCACAAAAATGTCATAGAAGAGCGTAGGGTTTTGTCACAGATCACTCGCGCGACTCATCTGTGGTGATCTCGTTTAAACCTATAACGAACAGGGCTTCGTCATTGAACTAATTACACATATATGATGGATAATATTTGATCTATAATGAACAGCTTCGTCATAGATCTCCACACTGTGCTTTCTCCATTCGACATGTACCTGTGGGACGTACAATTACTCATCCATGATGCTTGCAATTCATCATAAAAGTCTCCGCTCGATCCTTTCTCCATGCGACGTGTACCTGTGGGACCCTTCTCCATCCGACGTGTACCTATGGGACCTATAGTTACTCATCCGTGATGCTTGCAATTCGTCATAGAAGTCTTCACTCGGTCCTTTCTCCATCCGACGAGTACTAGCGGGATCCTTCAGCATCCGACCTATGGGACTCGACGACTTACGTGTCACGTGTACCTGTGGAACCGTTCTCCATCTCCATTCGACCAGTGGGACCTGATGGCTTGCGTGTCACATGTACCTATGGGACCATCCGACCTTTGGGACCCAACGGCCAGTGGGACATTTCTCCATCTCTATCCGACCTATGGTATTTTGAACTTGTAATATATCTGAGGCCATATTTCTATGCCAATGGTGTCTACATGGTTGTTAGATGTATTAGGATGCAGCTCATATGTTTGCTTTCTGTGTCTTCTCTTTGTTGACAACCAAGTTATCCATTTGGTTCCAAACAAGAGAAAGGCATCGAAAGCAAATCAATGCTTTGTGTCCATCATTCACATCACTGAGGCCAATAATGTTTAAGCTACACATGTTGCTACTGATGCCAATGATGATCACTACCACTTGTTCTCTAACATTCTACTTGTGAAAACTAAGGAAGCTCAATTAACAGTTGAAATTGTAATGGTTACAGCTCCATTAACTGCTACTCTAGTTTGAGTTATATATATCTATGTGGTGATACTCTAAATTTACATGAGATCATACCATGAAAATTGTTAATGGTTATTCAAGTTGCACTTTGGTATGAGTTGTGGACTTCACCGATGGATCTTTGTTGGATTATTTTCCTCTTTAGTGATCTCATTACTGAAAAGCTCTCATCGTACTGCACACTAATGAAATGGTGGAGGCCTCCAACAAGAGGAACGCACTGGCCAGCCTACTGGAGGATGTCATTCTCGAGATCCTCCGCCACCTCTCTGCCTGCTCCTTGTTCTACTGCAAATGTGTCTATCACTCCTAGAAAAAACTCATCGCGGACCCCAACAACCATAAGAAGCTGCCCTAGACTGTGGCCGGCTTCTTCTACGATAGTGAAAATGGCAATCGAAACTTCACTTGTGTCATCCGTGGTGTACGCCCCCGCTCCATGGAATTCTTGCCCTGCAACATTGACAATGTAGCTCTCCCAGATTGCTGCAACGGCCTCATCCTATGTTGGTGCCTTGGGGCTGATGGATACCGCTATGTTGTCTATAATCTAATGACCTAGAAGTTTAAAATTCTACCACCTAGGACCCATGATGTTGGCCATGCTGTTGGTGAGACTCGCTTGGCATTTGATCCGATAGCCTCCTCACACTTCCATGTGATTGAATATGTGGATGTCAATGCTGTGTGCGTAGGTGTGGAGATCTACTCATGTCAAACTGTAGCATGGATCTATAAGGAATCTGAATGGGGCAAGCATACTGATGTGACATTTTACAGACAACCAAGTGTGTTTCTTAACGGTTGTCTGCACATTATGGGGCACTCTGGGAGGTACTCTATGATATTTGCTGTGGATATGGAGGTAAACACATGGAGGAAAATTGATAGGCCAGATGGCCTTCACCACTCCATGCATCAGGCTCGGGGTCACTTATGTTTATGTACTGTTGATGGTCCCAATGATTCCAAGCTTTTAATCTGGATCCTTGAAGACTATGGTACTGATAATTGGACATTGAAGCATATGGTCACCACACGGATCCTATTTGGAAGGATTAATATTAGATTTGGTTACCTAGATTTTGATGACGAGGACATAGTGATCACAGTTCACCCGGTTTAGAATTTGATTTTCTTTGCTAGGGAGGATGGAACAATCATCGCATATAGCATGGACCGCAAAAAAGTTCATGTCATCCCTGTTCGTGTTTTTCGGTATGGTAGACGTACCGTTAAAAAAGAGTTCATCCGCAGACCATACTATCTTCCTTATGTTCCCTTGTTCTTGGATTCATTAACAGAGTAGTAAATAAAGCTACATTTGATGTATCTCCCTATCATGCATTTTAAATGGACCAATGTTGTTTGCTTGTCTATGGACGTGTTAATTTCCTTAATGATGGATGTTGTCATTATTTCAGCTAAACTAGTGTGCCATCTTTGATTTGTTTACAAATTGAATTATTTGTTTGATGCACACATGTGTTATGGTGGTGTTACAGCTCCCATTGCCGTTTCATCCATTAATTCAGCTGTAGTACAATACTTATATTGATTTCTAATGTCATGGGTACATGGGGTATGCTGATGAGGGCACTCCAAAATACAAAAAATAACACTTTAAAAGCACTACAATGCACCCACCAAATTGTACTACTAGGCTATGCTACTATTAAGTTAGCCAAACTTAAAATCATAAACGGCACAGTAACAAGCATCACAGGAAGACATGGAAAAAATGTACAGAGGTCAGACTTTCTTACGTGTGCGATAACATTTCAACAACAATGGCTCCTCTGCTCTGCATTAGACTGAGGCGAGACTTGTGATCGAACTTTCTTACATGTGCAATAACATTTCAACACCAATGGCTCCTCTGCTCTGCATTACACTAAGGCGAGACTTGCTCCTCGCTGCAAGGTTCTTACAAGTTCAACAAAGATTAACAAAGACACCAAGGCAACAAAAAACAAATAGAAACAAATTTTATCAAAGACATGAGTTGGCTTCAACAAAGATCAAAGGCACTAATGAATGTTTAACATATTATAGATCAGATCAAAGACAACTAGAAAGGAATCTACAACGAAAAGCAACCAACAGGGGCTACAAACCAGCTACAAAATGACCAAAGGACCAGAGCTACACCACGCCTTATAGAGTTTAACCCACCTAAGGCCTTGTTTGGATGCGCATGTATTCATCTCGAGGAGTCATGTGTTGAAGTGGATTGGAGTGGAATTAAACTAAATTCCATTTTATTCCACTCCAACACATGTGGATTGATGTGGATACACATGCATCCAAACAAGGCCTGATACAAAGTTCAACAAAAGTTAACACCAACATGCAAATAAGAGTTCACATATTTTGCAAGGGTGTTCCACAGATCAAACTTATTCAAGACTACTAATACTACTGATATGTCCCACAGATCAAGGGTCGAGGTTGGCATGCAGGATCTCATCCACGTCCACCTTCGGTGAGACAGTGTTGGCGGCTGGCTCAAAACTTTCCACTCTGAAGCTGGGCAGCAGCTAGTGCTGTGGCAGCCCCCTGACGAATGGCTTCAGTCATCATGGCTTGAATTTAGGTCGGCAGGGCTCGGAGGTGCTCCTCTGCGGCCAACAGATTATCCACTCTTCCAACGGGGAAGGCCGTGTTATAGGAGGCTATCATGGACATCTATAGGGTGTTGACCTACGTGCTTAGTACCACAACAAGGTTCAACATGTGTTGGGACTACTGCTGGGTGATCGCCAAGTCGGCTAGCGCCTGGGATGCTAGATTCTTGGAAGCTTGAAGAGCGTCGCGCGCGGCGTCCAACTCATCATATAGCATCTCGGCGTTCAGCCTGGTCGATGACAAATCCACTTGGACCTCATGGTAATCCTTCAAGAATTGATGGTACTCTACGTCGTCTGAGGATTCACGCTCTTCTGATGTTTCGCCCACTTTAGAACCAGAGGGCTGGGCGGGGACAGACGGGCTCGACAGTGGCAAGCGGTGACTGGATGACTCTCTAGCACCACCAGGGAAAGCCTGATAACCTGGGATGGCGCCACCATAGAGGAAGCACTGCACAATGCAAGGCAACTTCAAGCCCATATAGGATAAGGGGGAGAGCGATCTGATTGAGATGGCAAATGACTTTTATCGAACTTACCGATGCAGCATGGCATAGAATCATGGGTGGCTGCCTCCATCGGGGGATGCCTCGCGGGGCTACTTTTCGAGCGTGACCGCGGACAAAGAACCAGGCACCGGGGCAAACAAGGCTTGGGATGCCATCATGCCCATGAACACCTATTGAGATAGTAGGTAAATTCCAAATACTAGTTAAATTAAACAGCATGAACACAAATACTAGTGTGAGCATTGCTCGCATACTCTGGTTAAATGAAGATAAACAACATGAAGAGTAGTGATGATCAACCTCGGAAGGGGGAAACTGGTGGGTTAGAGAGCAGGTCGACGAGAGATCCGTGTGTTGGTGGAGGATTGCCGGCGTTGAAGGCCTCGTCCGCTACGCCATGGTCCTGGCAGGAGGCGTAGGCGGCATAGTAGGCTGGAAGGCAAAAGCTTTGGGATGGAATCAGGAGCTCTGGAGAGAGAAGGCAGTAGGTATAACCTTCCCTCTCGCCCCTTGCCTCTGCTGTTATAGTTTGGGGGCCATCGGTCACCCTACGATCGAGATGTTTGCGTGGGTGGGCGATGCGACATCAATGTGACAGACCGGGAGGCGACATCCCCTGCTGCAATAGTCCGCTGACACCACCCATGTGCGCGCGCTTGCATGAGAATGCAGGAGCACGTCGTCCGGGTAGTCAAGATTTTAGACAGCCGGACCTTGTGTGATTGTGTAATGTACAAAGTTTCTGAATAAAAATAATCCTTGATGCATGGTTCTTGCAAGTTCAACAAATCTTATCAAATACACAAAAATAAGATGAGGGGGGTTCAACACAGATCAAAGCCACCCATGACTACAACTACTACTGATACAAATGTTGTGTTCGAGTGCACTTCATAGGCAATAGTTTTACTCATAGCTCCGTACTGTATAGTGTCCGACAAGATCAAATGTGCCATATTCGGACTTTCTTACGAGCGTAGTAAAATATGAGAGTGAAGCGAATGCGTGAGTGAAGCGAATGCGTTAGGAAAGCTGAACACAAGAAGTGATTCAAGAAAAGGAGCTTTTGACATGCTTGAGACTTGAATGCCTGGTGCAGTTGTGATAGGTCTTTTCTTTACTTATTTGATTCCAATGCAAGTAGTCACAATAGTCGAGTGGCAGACTGAAGGCGTGTCCGGCTTGGTCCAATTTACAATGCTCAGACCATCACAAGGACACTAGGGCAAGGCAAGATAAAGATTTTTTTTCCAACTAGCGTGCTTCGCCCGGGTGCTATCGCACTCCCTCGGGAACCTCAACCAGTCGTACTACAGAAGGTGTGTTCGATTAGAGATGCAAAAGTATTGACGTTCCCAAGCGTACATTGATGAAAACAGAGCACGTCTCCTCCATTTATGCCGATCAGATGGCGTTAGTCTCGGCCCTAGTTTTTACTACATGTTACCTCCTATACTGATGCCCCAACAGTGTGTGCACTCCTTGTGTTTGTGACAACACCAGAAACATAGAAAAAGAAAGCCCCCACCACCACCACAAGAGGAGAATGAGAACAGAGACATACCAGCAAGGATTCCTCAAGACTATCAAGTTCCCTTGTTAGCATGATAGGGCTGCAAGAAGACATGGCAGGACCGAGCCAGAGTGACCTAGAGTGCATGAAGATCCTTCTTTTTGGATTGTATGCAGAAACATTGGAAATTGCCCATTTTTTATGTGTTGAATCTGATCTGCTGGGGTTTGCCTTTGGGAATGAACTTGTCCCTCTATCTGGCTATGTTGATCGTTGTGCATGTAGAAACTACCGGCTATAATGGCTCGGGCCATCGGAGGTTGTTGGAAACTTGAGCCTTGTCTGGACGATGAGCAGAGCCTGGCCTGATGGAAGGTGGACGTGTTCCCCGACGGCTGTCACTTGTACCTCCGCTGGGGATGGAAGCACTTTGCCGATGCCCTCGACCTCCAAGATGGTCTCTTGTATTGTGGTTTGATGGTCGGTCATAGATTAACGTCAAGGTCTTCGACCTTACCACTTGCCGCAAGCAGTGCCCGCATGACTTTGAGGCTGGCGGTAGTCAGCTCTCCCAGCCCATCACGGAGCCGAGGAGTTTTGCAGTGATCCTAAAGAAGTACCACCTCAAAGCAAAGTATCTGGTGATCACTCGCGCGAGATGCAGAATGTACCGACGATGTCGCAAGTTGATGTAGACTAGGCCCGATCTTCCAAAAGGTATGATAGCGTCGATTGGTGGAGACTCGACATTCATGATCTAGGCTTTGAACCAAGACTGATTTGGACCCCCGCAACCATTACACCACTGCTTCGTTGGTTAGCAACCATGAGAATGCGATTGACCTCGCCGAGAAGGCTTTCCTGCAAGCGAATCGAGAACACATGCAAGAACGGGATAAACACAATCTGAAATTGCAAATAAATATGAGGCTTATGATAACAAGGAGTTCAAGTCTTTATTCGAAAGGACTAATCGCCACATGCGAACAAGATCAAGAACTAGGCCCTAGTTCACAGCAAGCAGCACCCCTTGGACGTGCCCCCTAATGGGCCCAAACATGATACATGGTCTAATGGACCAAAAGACGCTGTCGCAGCACCCTGACAGATTCAACATCTATACGCCCATGTCCTCTGATCAGAAAGGGTGAACACCATTAGTATACTACAGATCAGAAAGAGAACCAAAATGAGAACTATAATCAAAAGGAACCAACAGGGCCTAGAGAGAGTTTAACCCACCTAATTCAAAGTTCAACAAAAGTTAACACAAACATAGCGATTGCGTGGGTTAAACTTTATTGAGCGTGGTGTAGATCAGGTCCTTTGGTCATTTGGTAGCTATTTTCTAGCCCTTGTTGGTTGGTTTTGCCTGCTGGTTTCTTTCTGGTTCTCTTTCTGATCTGTAGTATGGTAAATATGCATAACAAAATTCATCCAATGAAGTCTCCCATTGGTCTACTACCTAACGGAGGTGCCACATAGCTATTCAAAGTTTACTGCACACATAAGAAAGTCTGAGCATTGTAAATCTGACCGGGTCGGACACATCTCATGTTATATAGGGAAACCTGTTTCGTACTAGTACTTTCGTTGAATCCCTAAAGGAAACAAATATAATTGAAACAAAACAATAGAAAAGCAAAAGTAACAGGAAATCAAAAGCTGCTGAATACACTATATTTGAGGACAAATTTCAAATGCCAAAATACACTACATTCAAAAAGAGTGAATTACTAGTTTCTAATTCCAATTTCCTATTCGAAAAAATGGATTTCTTGGCAAAACCTACAGTCCTCGCTGCAATACAGAGCCCTTTTTTCCCATCCATCTGCATAGCCGCAGATGCCATCTACGCACAGAAGATCACCCTGCACCTATGCCGGCGGTGGTAGCGACAACTTGCTCCACGTCATTCGGAGGACCACCTCGGTGGCCAGGAGGTGGCACAACACACACCCCTTGTTGCTTAGCCACCTACGCATTGGCCCACCGTAGCCGGCCACCGCTGCCACCCATGATACTTCCTCGTCCTAGACCTGTCTTATGTACTACCTCATAGTGTCATCATCACCGGCATCGCCATTGTGCCTATAGAGCAATAGGGCAACCTGATAGGCCACCAGATTGTGCCCGCCATCAGTAGCATGGGCGATATCATTGAGGCATGGGCGGGGGTTGTGCTTTTCCATGAATACGGTTTGTATCCCAATGAGGAAGCAAGCCTTCGGGTTGCCTACTTGGGTCAGGCTAGCAAGGAGGGCTTCGTACTCGATAGGGTCATCCCACATCCTCCCGCGTCTGAACCGATCCAGTGCCAGATGTCGACCGACAGTGGGGTCACAACCGATGTGACACATGGATGTGTAGGTTGCCCGTAGGCTACAGAGGTCATCCATGGGCCACTCCGAGGTCACAGCGAGGTGGCCAGTGATAACAATTTGTACCTCAGTAGGGAGTGCCATTAGCGACATGAATGCTAGCTTGGATTGAGCGATAGCGTAGGTTGATTGAGGAGGAGGCAAGGGTGGTCACCGATCTAGGGCTACAGTAAGAGTTCTTGAAATACCCTCTGTGAACTGGCATGGAAACTCACAATGACTTGTGCGCAATGCAAGGGGGGAGTCAAACAATGGGAGTGAGGCTAGGCTTTGTACACACAGGGTCGCTAGGGCTAGAATAGGCTTCCAAGTAGTGAATATTTTAGATGGGTCAGACCTTCCATCATCTGGTGAAGTATACAGTGGCATAGTGCAGTCCAATCCAAGAAGTCGTAGGCTCACAGCAGCCGAGGGGCAGCAGCTAGCTAGAGATGGCTATATGGTTTCATAGGTTCTGATCATCTACACTCCCTTGGCTATGTTTGATCGTCTACACTCCTTGAGGAGAAGGAGGGATGCTCCTTTCATATAGACCTTGCACGGCTGACGAGAATGAAGCAAATGTGGCAGGAAAGCTGGACACAAGAAGTGAATCGAGAAAAAGAGCTTTTGACCACCATGACATGCTTGACACTTGAATGCCTGGTGCGGTTGTGATAGGTCTTTTCTATATACTTATTTCACTCCAATCCAAGCAATCACAGTAGTCGAGGGATAGACTGATTGCTACGACACTTTATAATGTCCTATGAGATCAAATACATAGTAGGCGGACTTTCTTGCATTAGTAGTAAAAGTCAATAGTTATAGCTCATCCGTTCTGCTTTACATCGTGGCAAGACTTGTTCAGATGAACTCCTCGCTGCATGGTTCTTTCAAGTTCAACAAATCTGTAGGCAAAAGCAACCAATAGGGGCTAATAACAAGTTACCAAATAACCAAAGGAATTGAGCTACACCACACTCAATAGAGTTTAACAGACCTAATATGAAGTTCAACAAAAGTTAACACAGACATGCGTGTAAATAATTAAGACTTCACATATGGTCATCCCACAGACCAAACCTAGTCTTGACTTATACTACTGATAGTCCCACAGATCAATGGTCAAGGCGGTCATGTAGGATCTTGTGCACGTTCACCTTCGCTAAAATAGCATTGGCGGCTGGCTCAACGCGCTTGAACGGATCATCAATATAATTTTTGTCTTCTAGTGCCGGTGGAAAAGCCTGCTGCACCACCCGGACTTTCACCACTATGACAAACTCAAGCTAGGTAGTGACGAGCAATGTGGTAGCCCCTTGATGGACGATTTTGGATGCCACGGCCCGAATGCAGGCCTGTAGGGCTCGAAGGCGCTCCTCTGGTGCAGTGACCAGATCGTCCACTATCTGCATCGGGAAGGCAGTGTCATAGGCGTCAGTAGCGTCAACAAGCAGGTTCTAGACCTCTACCTCAGTGGCTGCCTTCTTGTCTCACGCCTGGGTGGCTTCTTGTTGGGTGATGCCAAGTGCGATGCGAGTGGCCTTCAGCTCATCGCACTGCTTGTTGGCGTCCAGACTGGCCCCTGAGCACAAGTGTGACCTTAAGGTAAGCCTCCTTTAACTTTAAGTATTCTTCATGGTTTGACGATGCATCATCAGAAGACTGTCTGGGGTCAGATAGGACTTCGTGGTTTGACGATGCATCACCAGAAGACTGTCTGGGGTCAGATAGGATTGGTGATGGCGTGCGGCGATGGGACGTCTCTCTGCACAATGCAAGCCAAGTTCAAGCCCACAGGATAAGTGGGAGAGCCATCTAATTGAGAAGGCAAATGACTCACCAGATTGTCCAGAGCAGCATGGACAGAATTGTCGCTGGTGGCTGCCCCCATCGGGGGATGGTTCTCGGGGCCGCTTTCCGAGCGCGATCGCGGACGAAGAACCTGGCTCTAGGGCCAACGATCCTTGAGACGCCGTCGTGCCCACGTCCACCTATTGAGAAAGTAGGCAATTTCTAAATACTAGTTAAATTAAGCAGCATGAACACAAATACTAGAGTGAGCATTGCGTGCATACTCTAGTTAATTTAATGAAGAGAAACAACATGAACAGTGTATACGAAAAAAATCACCTCATCAAGAGGAACTAGCAGCAGGTGTGAGACCATGTCGATGAGAGGTCCATCTATCAGTGGAGGATGGCTGGCGCTGAAGGCCACTGGGGACTTCCCCCTACCATGATCCATCGTGTACTCTCCTATAACCATCATCACCCATTGGTCTAGGTAATCCTCGTGGATGGTGACCCTCGACTCGATTGTAGGGTCCATTGGGCCTCGGAACTCCCACTGAGGGTGGTGCCTCATCTTCAAGGGGAGGACCCGACGAGCGATGAAGGTACGAATCATCCTCGTCCCCATCAGGCCCTATTCATTCAGGTCCTTGATCGCATCCAACTAGTTGGGCACATGGTGGCTGTAGGCCTCTAGGGGTGGTAGTTCCTCCCATGACTCCGGGAGGTCACCACGTAGCTGGTAAAGAGAATAAGATGGCAGTGGTGGGCTCTCATTGGGGATGTAGAGCCACGACTTTTGCCACCCCAAGTCCCCAAAAGGGTAGCGCAAGGCTTAGGTACCTGTCCTCCAATCCGGGACAAAGTTGGATCAAGGTGGCCTCCATTCGAGGAAGATGGACCCCCCAGAATAAAGACCACCACAACTCATAGTGGGTTGGGACTCCTAATAAGCCCTCGCATAGCATGATGATGACAGAGAGGTGGAGGATCCCCTTTGGGGTCAAGTCATGGAGGCGAAGCCCATAGTAGTACAACAACCACTAGAGTAAGGGGTGCACCAGCACCCCAAACCCAAAAGAGTGGAAATGGGCAAAAGAGACGACCTCATTTTCCTTCGGCCTTGGCTCCACTCTGGTTCTCAGTAGGACTCTCCACCTGATGGCATTGGTGGCCTCCGAGATCACCGCGTTCAGTCATAGCTCGTTGAACGCCTTGCGGTCGATGGACGAGTTCGTCCGCTGTGTGGTTGAAAGCTCTAGTTTGGTTTTGGTGAATTGATGAAACCCTAAGTGCTAACCTAGTTTATCAAAGTGATTATGAGATAGGCAGCACTACTCCAAGTGGGGAAGCAAATGAAGATCATGACATGATGATGGTGTTCCCATGGTGATGATCAAGTGATTGGACTTAGAAAAGAAGTAAAAGAAAAACAAAAGGCTTAAGGCAAAGGTATAAGTGGTAGGAGCCTTTTCGTTTCTGTGATCAAGACACTTAGCGAGTGTGATCACATTTAGGATCGATAGCCGTACTATTAAGAGGGGCGAAACTCATATCGAAATGTGGTTATCAAAGTGCCACTAGATGCTCTAACTCATTGCATATGCATTTAGAATCTAGTGGAGTGCTAACACCCTTGAAAATGTTTGTGAAAACTAACACACATGCACAAAGGTGATACACATTGTGTTTAGCACTTGGGAGCAAGGGTTCAAAACTTCACCGGTGGAGTGTCCACCCGTAGAGTGCAGATAGTCCGATGGTGCCACTAGTGCCTTGTATAGAAAAGAAAGGGTTTCATAGAGTACATCGAACACTGGTCACATGGTGACTGGACGCTGCTCCCCAGCGTCCGATCAATTATAAAAGAAGATGGTACTATCGGTCTCTTGACCGGACGTAGGTGACTGGACATAGGCTGAACATTGTTCAACGTCTGGTCATGCTGCTGTGGCGGTGCACAGAGGAGATAGTGAGTGACCGGATGCTGGTTGAGTCTGGTCGGTGATGACCGGACGCGTCCAGTCGTGAGTGGAACCTTACTAGAAATGACCGGGCGCTAGGGTCCTGCGTCTGGTCACTTTGAGCAGCGCATTTGGTCACAACTTAAATGTACTGATGACCATTGACATTGGGCAATCAACGTTAAAAGCAGGGGACATGTGGCATGCATCGTGCGATCGGACGCTGGGGTCCTGCGTCCGGTCGATCTGACCAGCACGTTTGGTCACCCTGACTCTTTAGAGAACAGAGAGCCAACGGCTCTATTTTGTGGGGCTTCTATTTAAGCCCCATGGCCGGCTCAAGCTCACTCTCTTGGCCATTTGCATTGACATAGCAACCTTTTGAGCTTAGCCAAAGCCCTCCCACTCATCTCCATCATTGATTCATCATCTTTGTGAGATTGGGAGTGAATCCAAGTGCATTGCTTGAGTGTTTGCATCTAGAGACACTTGGTGTTCATGTTTTGATATGGGATTTGCTTGTTACTCTTGGTGGTTGCCACCACCTAGATGGCTTGGAGCAGTGAGGATCGTCGAGCGGAGGTTGGTGATTGTCTCTCGCTCCGATCGTGGTGATTGTGAGTGGTTCTTGACCCTTCCCCGGTGGAGAGCCAAATGGTACTCTAGTAAATTGCTCATGGCTTGTGTGATCCTCATTTTGTGTTGGTTGTGTGGCACCCTATTGAGGGTTTGGCGTGTGATGCCAATTAGCGTGTCAACCTCCAAGTGAGTGAATCGCCACAACGAGGACTAGCTTGCCGGCAAGCAAGTGAACCTCGGTAAAAATCATTGTGTCAACATTTGATTCTGAGGTGATTGGTCTTCATTAATTTTCATTCTTGTGATTGATTGGTTCATTCCTTGACTCGGTGGTATAACCATATCACTCTCTCTTTACATTACCTCAAACTAGTTGTTAAGCTCTTTAGTGTAGCTAGTTGTGAGAGCTTGTTAGTTTGGTTAGTGTGGCTCTTTAGTTAGCCTTTGAGAGCACACTAACTTAGTGTAGTGACATAGCCATTGTGTGGTTAAGAACAATAGAAACTAGAATTGTGGTAGGTGGCTTGTATTTTTAGTAGGCTAGCGCAACACTTGCTTTGCCTTATAATTGTCTAATCGGTTTGTTAAGTGTTGTTGTAGAAATTTTTAATAGGCTATTCACCCCCCCTTTAGCCATTAGGACCATTCAGTGGTCATGGTCCTTGTCGACAGTAGTCAATAACCATTATAAACCATCAATTAAACATGTATAAGGGCATAAATGTAATTACTAGTGAAGGTTTAGGGGTTTAAACTAATGAATTTCATGAGCTTTGTTGATTTCATGACTGCAAGAGGATTTATCCAGAAAGCAGCTCCCAGGACTACTGTCATACCCTACAAACAAGCAAACCAATGACAACAAGTGATTCTACCCACGACACCTATAAAAGTCGACTCAAGACGGAGCCCAAACCTCGCCACCAGAAGGAGGATCCCACCTAGCACCATAGTGGGCCGATAGGCCCACTAGGGAGGCTGTAGCAGAACTGACCAATATATAAGAGCACAAGTATAATGGCAGCCCGCAAGTGGTCGCACTGTCATACTTGAGCCCATATAAACCTAGTAGTCCGTTGAGTACCACGAAGGGCCTCGATTAACCATCAACATACAACCAAGATTGTACACGATTCAACATACATGTCACACGTTACATAAAATTGACAAATACAGTTCATCCATCAGAGTATGAATTTAGGTTATTACAAACCAAGTTCAAGTAAAATAGTAGCGAAAGCAAATTAAAAGTTTGAAACCAACATCTGCAACATTATTTAAATATAGTGCCAGCTCATGATCACACTTCCACAAAAGCATAAGGGAGGGATTAATAAGAAATGGCTACCCAGGGCTTACTCCTCGTCCACGGTGGGACAGAAGCAGTTCTTGCAATAGCCATGATAAACTGTACCATCTGCAACAATGGGAATAAAACCCTGAGTACGAGAAGGTACTCAACTAAACTTACCCATCATAAACCAAAAATAAAGTCACTCCAAGGATTATGCAAGGCTTTATAAGTGGAGCTAGCTTAACAACATTTTGCATAAAAAGCGGCTAATTCAGTTGTACAATTATAGTTCGATCATCAAGTTAATTATAGCTATTCATCTCTAGATTAGCAACCAACCTATGCCAAACATGTGGTATATCATTTAGTAGCATACAATAGTAACCATAGCCGGTATAATAATTCCATGTTCATCATAACCATCATTCCATAATACAGTTACTATGATGTTGGAGCTAGCCAAGTTTCTCACTGTCCGGGAGAGACGACGATTCAAATCGATTTCAACCAGCTGGAAATTTATTCCTAATACAAACCTAGGCTGACCAGATCAACGGCCACCCTAGGTCACCTTTGGTACAACTCAGGTCCATATTTCGTGGGTTCAATCAGCGCCGCACAATCAGGGATAACCAGCTACCAGGATGTTCAAGCTTGGCCTACCCTTGGGCTCATGTCTGGCTCCCCGCACATCCTTACTACCATCCAGAGTGAGCACTTTTCATAGATCAGGGCCC
Organism: Miscanthus floridulus; assembly: GCF_019320115.1. Lineage (NCBI taxonomy): Eukaryota > Viridiplantae > Streptophyta > Magnoliopsida > Poales > Poaceae > Miscanthus > Miscanthus floridulus. The sequence goes on along the minus strand of NC_089587.1, from coordinate 148,992,410 downwards.
GACCTGAGTTGAGCTACTCAGCTTCACGGTCAAAACGAGTTATCCGGCCAACTAAGTGAGAGGCATGCGCTCAATCTTGTTAGAAGTGCCAACAATGGTATGGTCCTTAACCAGCATAGATAGAATCACATGAGTCAACCTACACATAGACTCTACCTGACCTCTATTTACATTACCCCTTGGTTCTTTTCCACGATAGCAAATATAGCCAACCATGCTTCGGTATCCACCTATATCTCGTAGGTGACAAGAAATCACCCGACTTCTACCGGTCTAAGTATGGCTAAGCATATATTCAATCCTAGACCTACATAGGGTTAAAGGTATATGTATCTGGATAAGGTAGTTCCATGCATCAAGTGTTTTCAATAAACTCTTATAAACTAATGCATCAAACATAAAGGACTTAAGTGATATTTTATAAAACATAGGAGACTTAGAATGCTCTAGGGCTTGTGTTTGAGGAAAGAGGTTGGCCTATGATCTGGGCACTCAGGGAGGTCCTCGAGAGTTTGCTCCTCTTCTTCTGGAGCTATGGCCTGAGGTGTTTCCTGATGTTCCTCCTCCTCTTCTATGTTCATCTCCAAAAGGGTTATCCCTTCGGACGATCCTATATGCATGAGCATGAAATAAGATATCACGAATGTATATATAATGACATGTATAATATGATATGATGTGATGAATGCATCCTCATAAGTGTTCTTGGCAGCATTGCATTAAGGTGATAACAAGTTATATTTTCTTTTACTGAGTAGGTGCATATCTCTTCTTTAGTAACTTAAGCAAACACTTATGTAAATTATTTTCTAGACTACAAGACAGTAGCCACTTATTTTGTCATAACTGGAGTTATACACATCATAACTAGAAACCTTATGAAATTGCCTACAACTTTCTTTTATTCAACAGTTATCTAGGTCAAACAATTCAATCTTTCAGATCTATCCATAGAGAAAGCATTTCTGACAGCCGAATTCTATCAACTATAATTCTAAACTATAAGGCCTATGGCTATGAACATTTAACACAAGGTATATAAGTAAGTTATCTACAACTTTATTATTAACAAGTTTTACAGAAAGGATCATTATCATCATAGAATCGTTACCATAACAGAAACTATACATGCAGCCATCTAGTTGAATTATAATGCAATAATTAACTAGCTGCCTATAAACACATAATTCTAAGCCTCAATAATAGTATCAACAGACTATATGCATCACACACACCACAGAAAACATCATGGTTAAGCATAACTAATTTATTTATATTTATTTATTAATTTCCTTAGATAATAAGGTGATTTAAAGGATAAATATTTACATTGCTTCATAAATTCTCAGAAAATTACAGTAGCCTACAATTGACACTAGTAGTATACTGTACAAATATCATGCCATTTGGATAAGTATATCTACCTCTTAAAAAATGATAAGTTACATATGCTTATTTTTGAAAAAATAGTTTAGCATAGTGAAAAGTGTCAAGCAATAGATTGAATATTTTCTTACTTTCCTCCTAGCATGAGAATACTGTGTAAAAATTTCTATGATCATATGTTATGTATTCTTACCCCAATTAATTTCACTAGAAACTAGCAATTAATTAGGATTAAATATGAAGACCATATTTCAATTGCGCCTACTGTAGGTTTAGTATTTTTCCTAGCTAAAGCATGTTAAAACATCATCAACCAAAATTAGAATCGCATTTTTCTCACACCCCTAACTCAAGTTATGCATTTTCCAAGGTGAAGGCCATTTTAAAAGCACTTAACATGGATAATTAATACTGCACACAAAAATATTTCCAAACAGCAAGTTTAATGGTTCTATTAGATATATCATTTCATAACAAGACCAACAAAATTGGTTTCACTCAAATCGGACCTCTGAAGCTCTAGATATTGAATTTACAAGATCCTCACAAAATCTAGAAAAAAATTAAAAACGAAAACAACTAAACCCTAACATATGCTACGCGTACACAACTCTATGCACCTGTCGACATAGAATTTCATCCCATGCCGAGGACACACGCAGCAAGCCAGAAGGGTTCGCTCGATGGAGCAGATCTGCCTAGCTTCAGCGCCGGGGTGGTCGATCCTGCGCAATCCTCCCGAGGCGTGCGAGTCAATTTGACCCTGCAATTGATAAGGAGATAAAGTTCATCAGTAGTTAAGGGCAGAACTTGCTAGTGTTGCCAGATAGTCCCGAATGTACGGCTGTGAGAGCTGATATGAAAGGAAATCGGCTAAATAGTCAATTCCAGTATATTCATGAGAATAAGTCAGTTAGAGCTCATGGGGTCATGTGAGGAGAATCGGTTATCATTCAGGATAAACATCATTTAAACGAATATTAATCAATGGCAATGAGATATCAATGATGATCGGTCCATACTGAGCCAATGATTACGAGCAACTGAACTCCTTTTTATATAAAGAAACAATTCAACATCACTTAATCATTTAATAAAGATAAATCTAATGAACATATTAGATCTCATCTATCGCCATGACCAGTGGGGCATGAGGCAGAATCATGCAGGCCATAGAAACAACAATAGACTCGACGACCCTAACTCATTACTAATATCAGTGGGGCATGAGGTAGAATCATGCAGGCCGTAACATAATAACAAGATCATGGGGCTAACACATCTTTCAACTTATCTCTACTTCAACGATCTCATGATGTGAACTGTCCGTGAAAGCATTCGATATCGGCTAAATAGCCAATTCAGGCATAGCGCACAGTTAAGGTCATGTCTTCTTAGGAATGGGTCTATTAACCAATGATCCCCACTCCACGGTGCCAACAGTGGGGTGAGAGGCAGAATCCCACAGGCCATGATGACGGGCCATGAAACGGTTCTCGCTAACCGATAGATCTACTCAAGATCGAACATGCCTTAACCGCACGCTATGCACGATTAAGATTGACACAAAACAGCTGATAAAAACATAACTCATCACTTAAGATGTAGATTATATCAGTTTTAGATTAGCAAACAATGAGTTAAACAAGATATAAGGCCAATCCAGATCAATCGCAATTGGGCAGAGTGATATTGCTGTAATTAGATAAGCAATGAAAGCAATAAGCAACATCGGTAACTTAATGAATCTACCAAAGACTGCCATTCTAAGATAGAGTCGATAACTTGACCTTGATCCAATTCAAGCAGTGGGGTGTGAGGCAGAATCACACAGGCCATACTTGAATTAGGCAAGAGTCGATAACTAGCTTATACCAGAGCCACAGTGGGGGTCGACCGGATCAATGCAGCCATACGAACAGAGGTATAAACCATGACGGTACTTACAACAAGCAGTGGAGGTCGACCGGATCGATGCAGCCATACTTGCTGAAGAACTCACCGAGATCTACTATACTCCTACTCCTAAGGGGTGGCTGGAGCCAAAAAAAAAGTAATTGACTTGTATTTGATTGATTGGTTGATGTTTACAATAGCCGGGGTTTGGTATTTATACCCGGGGCCTAAAACGAACCCTAATCGAGTACGACTTAATATAATCTTTGGCATAATGAAAACATTCCTAATTTAAGATAACTTGGACTATAATCTTTTCCTTTTTGTAGAGTCCAGCATGTCTCGTCTCAGTGCTGATCATAGCCTCCGTCGTTATCTACTAGCGCTATCTAAAGAAATCCAATTCTAGCGTTGCATTCGAATCAGCTAGTTTCGATCTGCACGCAACTGATCCCCTACTGTCATGTTCCTGGGAGCTCCCGAGCTTCTGAGATCCTTCTACCAAATTCCGGTGTAAACAGCACCCCCAGAGGCTGACGGTTGGGACCCGTGGTCAATCCAACCCCACACGTCACAGGCACAAAAGTAGGGGCAACGCTTTGACCACCATCGCTCGCCAGCTGCAAACTTTCCGGCGACGCGACCACCACCAACGGATTCCTCTCATCGAGATGCATCTAACATGATAGGTTAGCGAACAAATTTCAACTTCCACGCCGACAGCAACGGAAGGGGCGGCCACTGCGGCGGAAGGTACATATAGTAGCATGGCGGCAGTCTGCCATGGCGTACTCACAGGCGGCGACATTGGCCGAAGGCCAGTCGCGTGAGCAGTAGCAGCCCTAGGCGACTATGGAATGCGAGAGATACAGAGTAGGGAGGGACGTGAGGTACGGTGGCCATGCACGAGCTTCAGCTCGGTGGCATCCGTGGCTTCCATGGTAGTAGCTTCGGTCTGAGGACCCTCACCTATAGATGATGAGCGATACGGCTAGGTCGGTGAGGTGAAGGAACTCGTGGTGTTGCTGTGGCTACAAGGAATCAAAGGATGGTGCCTGGTTGTGGAGGATTTGGGCAGCAAGCATGCAGCAGGCGATGGTGGCAGCTCTCCCCTTTGACCAAGAGAAAGAAGAGAGGTAGAGCGAGTGAGTGCGAGATTGGAACAGAGAGGTCGTGCGGTGCTCGGCTTTCTACGCGGTGATGCGAGCCCAACACCGGTGTATGGCATACACGCGGCGTGCGGGAGCTGAGCCGGTCGGCCATGACCATGCTCGGTCTGATTCAAAAACCTGAAGGACCTGCTAATACTACCTCAAAAATACACCTAAAACCCAAACTTCCTCCCTCCGTAACTCCTAAATTGGTTAGTGATTCCTTCAACCAATTGCACTATGTGATAGAGCTACATGAGTACTCCAACATTTCTTAAAGGATCATGGTCAGATTCGAGCTGGTTGGCAAGATATAATTCCCTAAAGTAGGGTACCCCGAAACTAAAAATTCAGTTTCAGTCCATTAGGGACTTAGCCAATTTCAGGGTTTCAAAAACAACATTTTTGCAAAATTTCTGAGCTCTATTCAACCATGTTAGGCACTGAATTAGCTCTCGGCCCTTAAACAAAGTTTGTTCTACATAAGATGGACTACAACTTTTATTAAGGGTGCACTTCCAGGCAAACATTCTAAGCTACTGTTCAACCTAAGTCAAAGTAGCATCATGAAAATGGCATTTCAAATGAAACCAACACTTAGAAGCAAAATTGGCTTAAGTCATGAATATAAACATTGTTCCAATTATCATTCTATATGTGTCTAAGGTGATTTCATGACCTCACAACCATCTCATACAATGGTCATACATGATTTCAAGCATAAGCATATAAATAAAATCAACATTTCATGTGATAAGGTATAAAAATAACATGAAATTTCATATGCTCATGTTCATGAATGCTTGGATAATGCTTGTGCTCATGAAATACAAATGTCAAATGAAATTCTTAACATTGGGGTGTTACAGCCCCTCCCCCTTATAGGAATCTCATCCTGAGATTTGAGAGACCTACCATTCCTCATAAAAGGTGGGATAAACCTCACGCAAACAATCCTCCTGTTCCCACGTGGCATCTTGTTCGCTGTGGTTATTCCACACCACCTTGTAGAACTTAATGACCTTGCTCCATGTTAGTATTTCCATTTCTTCTACCACATAGATTGGTTTATCTTCATAGGTCAAATCTGATTGGAGCTTAATGTTGGTGGGTGCAATGGCTTCCTCAGGTATGCAAGGACATCTTTTCAACTGAGAAACACGGAAGACATCGAATATAGCACTCATCTCTGGAGGAAGTTGTAACTTGTAGGCAACATTTCCTTTCCCTTCAATAATCTTGTATGGCCCTACATATCTAGGCGCAAGGTTTCTTTTTACTCCAAATCTCTGCACTCCTTTCATGGGCGACACTTTTATATACACATAATATCCCACTTCAAAAGTTAGTGGTCTTCTTCTTTTATCAGCATAACTCTTTTGTCTTAACTGAGCTGCTTTCATATGCTGTTGGATGATGTGTACTTGCTCTTTAGCTTCGGTGACAAAGTCAATGCTAAAATATCTTCTTTCTCTAGGCTCAATCCAATTCAAAAGAGTTCTACATTTCTGACCATACAAGGCTTCAAAAGGAGCCATCTTGATGCTCGCTTGATAACTGTTGTTGTAGGAGAACTTGGCTAAAGGTAGCCACTTTTCCCATGAACCCTAGGAAGATATAACACAAGCTCTCAACATGTCTTCTAAAATTTGATTCACTCGCTCGGTCTATCTAGAAGTTTGTGGATGGTATGCTGAACTTCTAATTAGTTTGGTTCCCAAGGCCTAGTGCAAGTGCTCCCAAAAATGAGCTATAAACTGTGGTCCCCGATCTAAGATTATGGTCCTCGATACTCCATGTAGCCTCATGATCTGAGAAACGTACAACTCAATGTACTTTCCCACGTGATACGTTGTGTTAACCGGTATAAAATGTGCTGACTTGGTGAGGCGATCTACAATGACCCATATGGAATCATGACCTTGCTATGTCATCAGAAGGCCTGTAATAAAGTCTATACTTATTTCCTCCCATTTCTTGCCTGGAATAGGCAACGACTAAAGTAATCTAGTAGATTTCAAATGAATGGCCTTGACTCTACTGTAATTATCACACCTAGCAACATAGGCAGCGACTCTTTCTTCATCTTGGTCCACCAAAAATGGGTTTTCAAATCTTGATATATTTTGCTACTACCTGGATGGATAGACAACTTGGATGAATGAGCTTCATCTAGAATTTGATTTCTAAGCTCATCGTCCTTTGGTACTACAAGTCAGTCCTCAAACCATAGCACACCTCTTTCATCCAACCTAAAATGCTTGGTTTCCTGTTCTTTCATCTTTCTCTTAATGTGAATTATACCTACGTCCATCTTTTGTAGTTCAATGATTTTGCTCTCAAGTGAACAACTGATGGTGATATTGTGTAGCACCATAGGATGTAATAAATTAAATCCATCTTCCAACAAGGCTTCTAAAGTGTTGCAATGAGATTTTTGACTAAGTGCATCTGCTACAACATTGGCCTTTCCTGGATGGTAGTGCACTTCCAAATTATAGTCCTTGATTAGCTCTAACCATCTTCGCTGCCTCATGTTCAGCTCAGGTTGAGTGAAGATATATTTGAGATATTTGTGGTCAGTATATATGTGACATACATTTCCCAACAAGTAATGTCTCCATATCTTCAACGCATGAACAACTGATGCGAGCTCTAAATCATGTGTAGGATAGTTGACTTCATGCTTTCTCAAATGTCGAGAAGCATAGGAAATATTCTTCCTTCTTGCATGAGCACACACCCCAAACCTATACTCAATGCATCACATAACACATCGAAAGGCTTTTCAATACCGGGTTGTGCTAAAACCTGATCTGTAATTAACAAGGTCCTTAGGGTGTGAAAAGTAGCTTCACACTCTAGCGTTCAATTGAACTTTTCATCCTTCTAGAGTAGTCTGGTCATGGGCTTAGCTATCTTGGAGAAATCAGGAATGAAACAACAATAGTAGCCTGCTAACCCTAGAAAACTCCAAACTTTATGAACCGAAGTTGGGGCCTTCCAATCCATGACCTCTTGTACTTTAGATGGGTCTACAGAAATTCCATCTTTAGATAAGATGTGACCCAAGAAGGGTACTTTGCTCAACTAGAATTCACACTTGCTAAATTTGGCATATAACATATGTTCCCTCAATCTGGACAAAACAACTCTCAGATGGTCTGCCTCATTCTCTGAGTAAATCAAGATATCATCGATAAACAAAACCACGAACTTGTCGAGCTCGGGCATGAATACCGAATTCATCAAATACATGAAGTAGGCAGGAGCATATGTCAGCCCAAAAGACATGACCAAATACTCATACAAGCCGTATCTAGTGGAGAAAGCTGTTTTAGGTATATCCTCTGGCCTGATCTTAATCTGATGATAGCCTGACCTCAAGTCAATCTTAAAGAATACCTTTGCTTTTGCCAACTGATCAAATAAGATATCGATATGGGGCATAGGATACTTGTTCTTAATGGTCACAACATTAAGCTGCCTATAATCTACACACATTCTCAAGGACTTATCCTTCTTCATTATAAATAAAGCTGGACATCCCCATGGAGATGAACTAGGTTGAATGAGACCCTTGTCCAAAAGTTCTTGTCGCTAGATTTTAAGTTTAGCTAATTCATTTGGTGGTATCCCATAGGGTCTTCTTGAGATAGGTACCGTACCTGGCACTAACTCAATCTTAAATTCCACATCCCTATCAGGCGGTAAATTTGGCAACTCATCTAGAAATACATCAAGAAACTCACAAACCACTGGAATATCACAAAGGGTAGTGGTTTGGATAACACAAGACAAGTTTTGGAGATCAAAACTTCTAGGAAGTGGCACTAGAAAAGCTCCCTCCCCCTTAGGTTCTCTCAACATAATGGTTCTAGTGGACGTGTGTTAACACTGGATTTTGGTCGATTCTGGAAGATGACAGGTAGACCCACATGCGGGAAGAAGGGTATTCGGCAAACAAAGCAAGCGGTCGGCTAAATGCATTGCGGTCGGTTACTCCAGAAGGCGGTGATTCCATTCGGGAAAAACAAAAGATGGCAGGCAAGGCCGATCGAAAAGGTGAAAGTTGTAATAGTAAAGGACTCTAAAAGTTTAGGGTAAGGAATCGTGAGTTTCCAAGTTTATTTAAAGGTTCCTTTGTAAATCGTAGTCCTCTAGGACTCGTGTTTTGTCTAGGGTATAAATATTGACCCTCGACCAATGTAATAGGGGTTCACAACCAAATCAATACAACCGGCCCCGTGCCAACTTTCGAGTCCTTTTGTCGTGTCGTCGAGTTCTTCGAGAGGAGTCATCGATCCGTCGACCTCCGTAAGTTCCGACAACCTTGTTATCATGTCTAGTATCATGCGGTGGATTTAGACGTGATGCAAGTAGTCTTGTTTGTTCTCAATGATCATGCGGCGGATCTTTGCTTGACAATCAAGAAGTCTTTGCTTATGCTTCGCTTATGAGTAAATACCGTGCGGCAGGCATTTGTTCAATATGCTTAGTGAAAGCAAGATAGTTATCGGCTCTATTAGATATGGCAAATCTAAATAGATTCATTAAGTTATCCAGTGTTGCATATTTTAAATATTTTATATATTTGTAACACACTTCTGCCCAATCTAGATCAATATTGTTCGGCCCTCTCTTATGGTTTTATTCGTGCTTCAATGATCATTATTTTCGTATTACCTTCGCAAATAGATAATACGCTCGTAATGGCTGAATTATTTTGATCTAGATTGTCACATGTCGTGGGTTCATGCATTTTAGTTACGTTTAAGCTTTAACAAAACCAGGTGTCGTGCGGCAGATGCAGGTTTTAGATTAGTTTAATCGTTTTCTTTATTTGCACGTTCCTTCTTCATGGACCCCAATTCGGCTGAACTGCTGAGCTTGGTTATGCATTAACTCATAATTAATTTCACTTGTTCAAACATGTCTTCCCATGCACGTGTATTCGGCAATCAGGTCTCCATGTGCATTCATCTTAATATTAGCTGAACGGTTTATGAACTCATTGGCAGACAGCTCTCTATAGCTGTATGTCGTTGTAAGTGGCTTCAGGGCCGTATATGTGGAACTGTCTGGTATTACCCGACATGTTCCGGTTTGACATTTAATTGTTTTATCCCTTGTTAGTTTTCAGGTCAAACTGACTGGCACGCTTCCGGATAACGAAGCACCCGGGAACCCGATTGAAGCTACGCTTTTCGGCTTGCTGTGTGTGAGACACAGTGCGTCACATTCTGTGTCAACACACTTTTTGGCACGCCCGGTGGGACCATCTGCTAGTTCAAGATGGCATCTGAGATCAACAATGATCATGTTCTGGATGTAAGCATGACAGGATTGCCAGATAATTACAGGGATTTAGTGCTACAAGCATGTGAGCAATACCAACGAAAGTGCTTGATGTCTTTTTCCAAAAACAAGAGCAATAAAGTGTTTCAAAAGCAGTCAATGCCAAGGGTTCTTCTTCTGCATCAAACTGATTACACTGAAGAGGAGGATGCTCAGAAGATGGCAGCCCTGGTTTATAAAGCTATGGGAGAAACCATGACAAACCATCACACAACTTTTCTAAATACCTTTCGAGCAATCATGATCAGCACTTTTGGTCCAATGGTTGATAAATACTTCGAAGAAAATGTTGGACCACTCAGTGGGCCGACGCTTTTCAGTGTTCCAAAGCATCAAGAGAAGCCTGTTGGAAAAGAAGTAGCGTCGCCTTCAAATATAGGTGGGTTGACTCACACTAAAAAGCAATCACATCCCACCTATGGCCAGGTGACATTTGGTACCACAGGAGAAGCGCCACCTTCAGCTTATAGAGTTTCTCCAGCATCAAATAGATTGCAGAAGAATATGTGTGGAGATGGGTATCAAGAATTTACTGATTACAGTGCTATCAATGCTGTGCCAAATCCAGGGTATAGAAGTGTTTCAGGATTGCCTTCTGGAGTGCAAGTACAAGGAAATCAGGATCCAGGCATTGATGTTTTGATGCACAGGATGGCTGACATGATGCAAAATTAGTTTGGCTTGAAGCCAAAGAATCAATCTTATTCATACAAGTCTCCTTATCTAGAATGGTACAACAGAGTGGCGTTACCTCCAAGGGTGAAGCCTCCAACAGATTTGACCAAGTTTTCTGGTCAAGATGATACTAGTACCATAGAGCATGTCAGTTGGTACTTGATGCAGCTTGGAGAAGCTGCTTCAGATGAAGCTTGGAGGATT
>NC_089587.1:148181533-148268608 GCF_019320115.1 Miscanthus floridulus | reverse complement strand
ATCAAAGTCATAGCTCACCTCAACTCCTCTTCCCTAAGGATTTGGCACCATCACTGTCTTCTTGCCCCAATTCAATTCAGCTACAGCAACCTCTTCTTCTTCATCTTCATAGCTATCATCGACTGAGTATGGATCATAAGCTTTGGCTACTGAGGTACTCTTCTAGAACTAGGTATCTTTGCGCATACTCTAAAATTGGCTATTAAGCGCTGCTACTCGTTGAGCCAATTGTCCCAAGTTGTCTTGTCACAGCAGCTTTTGTTTCCACATCGGTAGCATTCCTTGAACAGCCAAAGCAGCTAGTTGATCATCAGTCAAGTTTAAGGAGAAGCACAAGTTCCTGGTCTCTTGAAACCTTTGAAGAAATTCAGTGCCCAATTCATTAGTCTTCTATCTTATGGTTGTCAGATCGGTAATCTTCTTTTCTCCAGTCCTAGTATAAAAATATGTATGAAACTTCTTCTCTAGGTCAGTCTGATTGGCAATGGAATTGACTGGCAATGATGAAAACCAAGTGAAGGCTGGCCCTGATAAGGACAAAGAGAAGAAACGAACTCGATGGTCATCTTCAACTGACGCTTCGCCCAATTGTGTAAGATACCGTCTGACATGTTCTATCGTGCTTGTACTGTCTTGGCCAGTGAATTTAGTGAATTCTGGGAGCCTATAATTTGTTGGAAGAGCGACCAAATCATACCATTCTGGATATGGGCGTTTGTACAAAAAGGTCAGCCCTTTTGGCTTCAGACCGAACTGATTCTTCATCATCTTAGTCATCCTCAGCAATAATTCATCAGCTTGTAGATTTGGATTCCTCTATACCTGCTGACCCATCTGTGAATTAAAATCCCGTGTGCCTTAATATCCTATATTTGGCATCATGTGGAGGGTGTTATAATCTATGCCATAGTGATACCCTTGTGGAATCTCAATCTATTGAGTCATTTGCTGGCTTACTGCTTGAAGTCTCTGATTATAGATATAAGGATCTATATCTCTATGGATCCTTTGAACTAACAGTGTTATTTTTTGAGCCGACGATGGTATGTGGCCTGATGTGCCAAAATCGATCACCTGGTTATGACTTTGCCCCGCCGGCTGTTGTAGATGTTGTACTGGTGGTCTAGTAGTTCCTTGAGTTTGTTTAGATAAACCCTGAACTGTCTGGACATCACCACTACTAGCCGGTGCTACTTCTTGATGGCTGGTACCAACTTGATTGGCCCCTGGGTCGACAGATCTGGAATGTTGTAATAAGTCGGTCCGCCTTGACCAACTAGAAATCCATGAATCGCCTCTTTCAAGGTGTTATGGAATACGTCCACGAAAGCTTCATTATGGCTCGACATGGCATCATGAATAGATTTGTCCACAACCTCTTTAAAGAAACGCCTGCCTTCAGCTTTATTTGTGTCCATTTGCCCGTGTAACAGAACTCTTGGTAGTGGAAATTTCTGAACAATTGTGTTGTCATGTGTTTTGGTGTAGGACAACAAACATTTGTTTTGAAACTCTTCTATAGCTTTGCTGATGATACCCTTATCCCCATCAGGTAGATCTTCATAATGTAGCATAAGGATGTCGTCGTTGTTGTGAACTGCCATGACGATTGTGGGGTCCCACCAGGCGTGCCAGAAACATGTGTCGACATAGAATTTTCCCCATGCCAAGGACACATGCAGCAAGCCTGAAGGGTCCGCTCAATGGAGCAGATCCGCCTAGCTTCAGCGCAGGGGTCATCGATCCTGCGTGATCCTCCTGAGACATGCCAGTCAATTTGACCCTGCAATTGACAAGGAGAGAAAGTTCATCAGTAATTAAGGGTAGAACTTGTCGGTGTTGTCAAACAGCCTCGAATGTGCGGCTATGAGAGCTGATATGAAATGAGATCGACTAAATAGTTGATTCTAGTATATTCATGAGAATAAGTCAATTAGAGTTCATGGGGTTGTGTAAGAAGAATCGGTTATCACTCAGGATAAATACCATTAATCGAACAGATATTAATCAATAGCAATAAGATGTAAACAATGATCGGTTTGTGATGAGCCAATGATTATAATTAACCGAACCCCTTTTTATATAAAGAAACAATTCGACACCACTTAACCATTTAATAAAGATAAATCTAATGAACATGTTAGATCTCATCTATCATCATGACTAGTGGGGCATGAGGCAGAATCATGCAGGCCGTAGAAATAACAACAGACTCAACGACCTTAACTCATTACTAACATCAGTGGGGCATGAGGCAGAATCATGCAGACTGTAATACAATAATAAGATCATGGGGCTAACATATCTTTCAACCTATCTTTACTTCAACAGTCTCAGGATGCGAACTGTTCGTGAAAGCACTCGATATCGGCTAAAATAGCTGATTCAGGCATAACACACAGTTAAAGTCATGCCTTACCAGGAATAGATCTACTAAATATTGATCCCCACTCCACAGTGCTAACAGTGGGGTGTGAGGCAGAATCACACACGCCGTGATAACAGGTCATGGAACGGTTCTCTCTAGCCAATAGATCTACTCAAAACGCAACATGCCTTAACCGCACGTTATGCATGATCAAGATTGATGTAAAACAATCGATAAGACATAACTCATCATTTAAGGTGTAGATTGGATCAGTTTTAGGTTAGAAAACGATGGGTCAAATAAGATATAAGGCCGATCTAAATCAATCTCAATTGGACAGAATGATATTGCTATAATTAGATAAATAATGAAAGCAATAAGGAATATTGGTAACTTAATGAATCTACCAAAGACTGCCATTCTAAGGTAGAGCCGATAACTTGACCTTGATCTAATTCAAGTAGTGGGGTGTGAGGCAGAATCACATAGGCCATACTTGAATTAAACAAGAGTTGATAACTAGCTTATACCAGAGCTGCAGTGGGGGTCGACTGGATTGATGTAGCCATACGAACAAAGGTATAAACCATGATGGTACTTATAGACAAGCAGTGGAGGTCGACTGGATCGATGTAGCCGTACTCGCTGAAGAACTCATCGAGATCTACTCTACTCCTCCTAAGGGGTGGCCAGAGCCGAAAAAAGTAATTGACTTGTATTTGGATTGATTGATTCATTACAATAGCCGGGGTTTGGTATTTATACTCAGGCCCTATGCGTGACTCCGATCTAAGCACAACTTTTTACAATTTTTGACCCTAGAGAAAATATTCCTAATTTAAGATAACTTGGACTCTAATATTTCCCTTTTTGTAGAGTCCAGCATGCTTTGTCCTAGCGTCGAACGTAGCCTCTATTGTTATCTGCTGGTGCTATCTGTGGAAAGCCGATTCCATTTTCTGCATCTGAATCAGTTGGTCCCGATCTACACGTAATTGATTCCTTGGTGACATGATCTTGGGTGCTTTTGGGTCCCTATAACATCTTCTTCCAAATTTTGGTGTAAACAGTTACAGATGAACCTAAGGTCCGGTCGTGGGAGCACTAGTGCTGGAGCGGGCCATGGTCTTGGCGAAGGCCAAGGTGAAAGTGGCCAGGGCAATGAGCACGGCAATGGGGAGAGCCATGAGGCTCCACTTCTGGCTCCTCCTCCTCCGCCACCGCCACCTCTGATGACTTATGTAGAGATGATGGCAGAGATGTTGGCTGCTCACCGCGAGTCAGCCCATGCCATGGAGCTACTAGCATAGGCTATTGGTGGCTTCGCCTGTGGAGACCACAGGGGCAATGGTGGGAACGAGGGTGATGCCCGTAGTCCTAAGGGACCCTGCTCTTATTAGGATTTCATAAAGATGCACCCACCCACGTTCACACCGACGGCTGAGCCCCTAGATATGAAGCATTGGCTTCACATTCAGGAGCAAAAGTTTCTGTTGCTCAGAATGATTGATGAGCAGAAGGTGCGCTTTGTAGTGCAACAGTTGTTGGTGTCTGCAAGTACATGGTGGGATACATTTGATGCCATGAAGCAGGCAGATCATCAAGTGACCTGGCAGGAGTTCACGGTGGCCTTCAAAGAGTATTATATTCCTGCTGGTGTTCTCAACAGAAAGTTGACAGAGTTTCTGGACCTTTGGCAAGGGAGTATGTCCATGATGGACTACGTCAACAAGTTCAATTACTTGTCGTAGTATGCTGGGACTCATGTTGATACAGAGAGAAGAAGAGGGACCGCTTCTATCGTGACCTCTCTTGCAGCCTACAGAAGGAGTTATATATTGGGAACTATCAGACCTTTGGGGCGATGATGAACGCTGCCATTGCCATGGAGGGCTTGCAGCATGACTCTCAGGCAGAATGGAAGTGCAAGCAGGTTGCTATGGGGTCTTCTAGTCACCCCTAGGCGTAGAAAGTATAGGTTGTCATATGGGTGCCCTATTAATCTTCCGGCGGGCATTCGTTTCGACAGCCTCAGCAGACTTTTCAGGCACCTTCCACTCAGTATCTTGCACCTACTCAGTAGGTGCAACATTAGCTGCCTTAGGGATAGTAGGTCCCACCTCGTCAAGGACTAGGGAACAAGCCTGGTACTTGTTTCAAATATGGCAAGGAAGGCCACTATGCCTGAGAGTGTCCGCAAAACTAGCCAGCCTAGTCTGCTTAGCCATCAGCTAACTCTAGGCTAATCAAGCGGACAGTTATCAAGAAGAAGGTGCTAGTCAGCTGATCTGGACAGGTTAATTTCATGGAGGCTAAGGAAAGATTGCAAAAGTGAATTGGTGATGGCTGGTATGTTCACCATTGATTCCCATCTAGCTTATGTATTGTTTGATTATGGTGCATCACATTCATTCATGAGCATGGGATTTGCACACCGACACAATATACCTCTTATGGCTATAGAATCAGTACTTCGGGTGTGCAGATGTGTGTTGATACTCGGACGAACACAGTGAGCTTGGTATTATTAGCCACTCACACTCACCGTCTCTAGTTCATGGTACAGCTTGGGTAAGGCATTGATGCAATTCTGGGAATGAACTGGTTGCGGGTATATGAGGTAGTCTTAGATCTGAAGCAGAGAGTTGTCGAGTTATGGCTTCCATCTTCTGAGGATAGAATGTCTCTGAAAGCATCTAGGCCCCAAGTTGGGTTTCGGTGATTAATGACAATACATGATTACTATGACAAACATATGTTTTGTAGAGGCAATTAAGTTAGGTCATGGTAATGGAGATCGATTGGGCTATCATTATGGTCATGCACCTACGATGAAAATCATTTTAGTTTTCAAAGGATGAATGACAAGGTTAAGGATGGACTAGTTCTAAGTGTCGATTGGAGTGGAAGAGACACTTAGGGTAGTTTAGGACTTTGTTTTTCCTTTGGCCATACTATTAAGGGGGGTATGGATAGGTAGCTTGACCTAGGTGAGTCTAGTGAGTTAGGTGTGGTGCACACTTGCTAAATCTAGCACTATATAGCTCCTAAGAAGCCCTTAGATCCATTGGAGCAAACTTCATTCACATATGATCGAGAGTTGGAAGTGAATGGAGGGTCAAATACTGATCGGACGCTGGCTCCGAGGTGATCGGATGATGGCACAGAGTCCGATCAGTTCATTTGATCAAGGTGAAATCATCTAGTGCGACCGGACGCTGAGAGGTGAAATGACCGGACGCTGAGTCCCAGCGTCCGGTTGACTCCAGTAAGGTTCTAGAGAGGGAAAATCATGACCAGACGTGTCCAGTCACATCTTAAACACTAGAGTTTAGGGAGAACTGACCAGAGAGTCCGGTCAACATGACCAGAGCATCCGGTCACCCCACAAAGGCACATAACGGTTTGCTTTTCAGCCATGGTTATAAATACTTCCTCCATTCATGTGTGGGGGTAATTTTGCTCATTCAAACAGCTAAGAAACACCTTTGAGAGTGCCAAGAAGAGCAAGATCCTAGTGAGGTGATTGAGATTTGAGAATCCCAAAGAGAGCCCTCATTAGTGAAAGCAAGAGTAGCAAAGTGTGCATCCACCCTTCTCATTAAGCTTGTCATGGTCAAGCGAGAGTTCGTGCTTGTTACTCTTGGTGATCGCCATCACCTAGATGGCTTGGTGGTGATTGGGAGCTTGGTGATCATCCGGCGGAGCTTGTGGATGACCCAACTCAAGTTGTGAGCGGCTATGGGTGATTCACCGTGACAGAGTGTCAAAGAATCAACCCATAGAGAACACTTGATCCTTGCGCAGATCAAGGGAGAGCTACACCCTTGCGCAGGTGCTCCAATGAGGACTAGTGGGAAGTGGCGACTCTACGATACCTCGGCAAAACATCACCGCGTTCCTCCTTCTCTCTTTACTTTGAGCATTTACTTTAAGCAATTCAATTCTTGTCATTTACATTGATAGAATTGCCATGCTAGAGTAGGATTAGAACATAGGTTGCTAAACTTTTATGCGGTAGATCAATAGAAACACTTTCTAGGCACAAGGGGTTAATTGGGCTAACCATAGGACTTAATTATTGCAAAAGAAATTTAGAATTAGCCCAATTCACCCCCCTCTTGGGCATCTTGATCCTTTTAATTGGTATTAGAGCCTCATGCTCACGTATTTAGGCTTAACCGCCTATAGAAAGATGTCTCACGGGGATGGACCTCCTCATATCTTTGAGGGGGATGATTTTCCATATTGGAAAATCCGCATAGAGGCGTATCTAGAAGCTCTAGATGTTGGAATACTTAGAGCCGCCTCATAAAGGCTTCCCAAAACCTCAGGATGCTACACGCCTACAAGGCGATGAGGTGAATTATGAAAAATGGAATGCAAAGGCTCAAAACACCATCTTTAGAGGCCTTTGCAAAGATGTGTTCAACCGGGTGAGGAACCACAAAGATGCACATGCACTATGGTCGGACGTTTGTGTGCTCCATGAGGGAACCAAGAGTGAGCGTGAGGAACGCTATCATCTTGTCATGAAAAAGCTTAACTCTTTTTGAGATGCTTCCTAAAGAATATGCTAATGAAATGTACTCACGCTTGAATGTTCTTGTAGAGTAAGTCAATGGGCTTGGACTCACTTAAATGCAACCATCCAATGTTGTAAAAAAGATCTTGAGTGTCCTCCCCATTGACAAATATGAGCATATTATGACCGTGCTTCATCAAGGTGATCTTTCCATCGCTACACCAACACAAATCTTGGGAAAGATCAATGCTCATGAGATATACATGCACATCACATCTCAAGATGGCTCATCCTCTAACAAGAAGAAAGACAAAGACTTGGCATTCAAGGCTAGCCAAGAGAAGGGCAAAGCAAGGCTTGAGTATGAGAGCTCAAGTGATGATGAAATTGATGATGTAAGTCTTGCTCTCATGGTGAGAAGAACCACCAAGATGCTAAAGAAGCTCAACAAGAGCGGCATCAAGTTTGATGGCAAGAAGAAGTTCTTCACTAGCTCTAGAAGGAAGCCAATCTCTGAGATGGATTGCTACAATTGTGGAGAACTTGGTCATCTAGCACACCAATGCACCAAGCCCAAGAAAGACAAGTTCAAGAACAAGTACAAGGGCAAGAAAGATGACTCAAGTAATGAAGAAGAAGATGAGAAGAAGAAAAACAAGCCATACAAGAAGAGAGATGGCAAGAAGGACTTCCACAAGAAAAAGAAAAGTGGAAAGGCATACATCGTCGGTGATTGGCTCACGGACATTGATTCATCTACTGGCTCATCCGATGATGATAGTGACAATGAGAAGGTGGCCGCCATTGTTATTGACTCTTCATCATCTTCACCACCACCATCACCATCATCCCCTACACACCTATGCCTTATGGCCAAGGGTGATCGCAAAGTATCAAATGATGATAGTAGTGGTGATGAACATGCAAGCAATAGTGATGATGATGAATATGAATCACCTTCTTATGATGATCTTGTTAAATTGCTAAATCAATGCACTAAGATCATTAGAAAGAGTAGAGCTAAGAATGAAAAACTAGAAGCTAAGAATGATTCACTTTTAGCAAAATGTGATATAGCCAAAAAGGCTAGTGTTGAGCTTAGAGAAGCAAATGATGCTATATCATCCAAACTCAAGGAGCTCAAATCTTCTAAGAAAGAGCTTAAAGATAAACATGATAAACTTGAGGGGATGCACAAAGAGCTCATCACTAGCCACAAGCTAAAAGAAGAATATACTACTCTTAAGATTAATCATGATAATCTTGTCATTGCTCAAGAATTTCTATCAAATGAGCCACATGATGCTACTAACAATATTGTTAAGATTGATATAGCTACATCATGTGATGATTTGATCATTGAGAGCTTTGAGCAAAGTTCTAGTAGCAAGGGCAAGCAAGTGGTTGAGGCCAATGATTATGATGAGTTTGTCAAGCTCAAGAATGATAATGAAAAGCTCAAGAAAGATCTTGAAGAGCTCAAGACCACCAACACCATAGTGCTTGAAACTCGTGATCATGATGGTGACTTGATTCTTGAGAATGAGAAGCTCAAAGAAGAGAACAAGAAGCTCAAGGAAGAGAAAAATAATGATGCTCTCAAGGAAGAAAACAAGAAGCTCAAGTTGGAGAAAGAGCATCTCAAGATTGGATTGAGCAAGTTCACAAGAGGCAAGCATCTTCAAAGTGAGCTACTAATGAACACCGTCATGAAGATGGATAGAAGTGGCATTGGATATTTGGCAAACCATAAGAAGAAGGCTCAAGCTCAACAACAACACAAGTCAAAGCCAAAGCTAAAGAGATGTTTTGAGTGTGGACAAGGACACTTTGCCCATGAGTGCCAAACTCCACCACCACAACCCTTGCCCAAGCATGCTAGACCTTTTGCCTTCAATGCTCATTACATGCTTAGAAAGGATTCTAGTGGAAAGATGAAAGTCATGTTCTTAGGACCTCCAAATAAGAATAGGCCTAAGAAAATTTGGGTTGCAAAGTCACTTGTTGAGAAGGTGAAGGGCCCTCAACAAGTTTGGGTTCCTAAAGCTTGATCTCTTGTGTGTAGGTGAACTACAAGACCGGTGGAAGTCATTGGGTTATTGATAGTGGTTGCACACAACATATGACCAGTGATCCTCATATGTTCACCTCACTAGATGAAGAAGTAGATGGACAAGAAAGAATCACATTTGGAGATAATTCAAAGGGCAAGGTTAAAGGATTGGACAAAGTGGCAATATCAAATGATCATTCTATCTCAAATGTGCTCTATGTTGCTTCATTGAGCTTCAATTTGCTATCTATTGGACAATTGTGTGATCTTGGCTTCCAATGCTTGTTTACCGAGAAGGAAGTTATTGTATCTAAGAAGGATGATGATCAAGTGATATTTAAAGGATTTAGATACAACAACCTATATCTAGTGGACTTCACCTCCGAAGATGCTAACTTGAAGACATGCCTATTCACCAAAACAACACTTGGGTGGCTATGGCATAGAAGACTTGCTCATGTTAGGATGAGCTCACTCAAGCAGCTAATGAAGAATGATTTGGTGAGACGGTTGAAGGATGTGAAGTTTGAGAAGGACAAGCTTTGTAGTGCATGTCAAGCCAGTAAGCAAGTTGCAAATACTCATCCAACAAAAGCTTTTATGTCAACAACAAGAGTGCTAGAACTCCTTCACATGAACATATTTGGACCAACAACATACAAGAGTTTGGGAGGAAATCTTAATTGTCTTGTGATTGTTGATGACTATTTAAGATACACATGGGTATTCTTCCTTCATGATAAATCCGAAGTTGCATCTTGCTTCAAGAAATTTGCCAAGAGAGCATAAAATGAGTTTGAAGTGAAGCTAAAGAAGATAAGAAGCGACAATGGGAAAGAATTTGACAACACAAACATTGAAGCCTATTGTGATGAAGTTGGGATCAAGCATGAGGTCTCTGCAACATATACTCCTCAACAAAATAGTGTAGTTGAGAGAAAGAACCGGACATTAATCACTCTTGCAAGAACAATGCTAGATGAGTACAACACCCCCGAAGCTCTATGGGCGGAAGCTATCAACACCGCATGTTATGCATCCAACCGCCAATTCCTTCAAAAGTTCATTGGCAAGACACCTTATGAGTTGCTCAATGGGAAGAAGTCAGATGTCTCCTTCTTTAGGGTGTTTGGTTGCAAATGCTACATCTACAAGAAGCGACAACACCTAAGGAAGTTTCAAAGATGTTGTGATATTGGTTTTTTTGTTGGTTACTCATCAAAGTCCAAAGCACATAGAGTATTTAATCATGCCACCGGCTTGGTTGAAGAAACATATGATGTGAAATTTGATGAATCTAAAGGTTCCTAAGGAGCACATGAGAATCTTGATGATGTAGGTGATGAACCATTGAGGGAGGCTATGAAGAACATTCTAGTTGGAGATGTCAAGCCTAAAGATGATGAAGATGATGTACAAGTGATTGATCCACCTTCTTCATCAAATGTGCCACAAGATGATGATAAAGATGGGAGAGTAGAAAATAAAGACACTCATGTCTCCCATGATCAAATAGTGGTACAAGCACAAGATGTTGATGCTCTACAACCTCCTCCTCAAGTGGTCAATAGAAGAAACACACCACCTCTACAAGATCATCCACAAGATCTTATCATAGAGAGTCTATCAAAGGGTGTAATGACTCGCTCACAAAAAACTTGCTTCATTTATTGCATAGCACACTTTTGTCTCTTGTTTTGAGCCTACTAAGGTAGAAGAAGCTCTTCAAGATCTAGATTGGATAAATGCCATGCACAAAGAGTTGAACAACTTCACCCACAATGAAGTTTGGACTCTTGAAGAGTGACCAAAAGGTGCAAGAGTCATTGGAATAAAGTGGGTGTTTCGCAACAAGCAAGATGATCAAGGTGTTGTTGTGAGGAACAAGGCAAGACTAGTTGCAAAGGGGTTCTCTCAAGTTGAAGGTTTGGATTTTGGAGAAATATTTGCACCGGTTGCAAGACTAGAAGCCACTCGTATCCTCCTTGCATATGCATCACATCATGACATGAAACTATATCAAATGGATGTGAAAAGTGCATTTTTAAATGGCTTTATTAATGAACTAGTCTATGTTGATCAACCTCCTAGGTTTGAAGACCCTAGATATCCTAATCATGTTTATTGGTTGTCAAAGGTGTTATATGGGCTTAAGCAAGCCCTAAGAGCTTGGTATGAGCGCATTCGGGACTTCCTCATTGAGAAGGGCTTCACCATTGGGAAGGTCGACACCACACTATTCACCAAGAAGCTTGATGGGCATATCTTCATTTGTCAAGTGTATGTTGATGATATCATCTTTGGATCATCAAATGAAGATTCTTGCAAAGAGTTTGGTGAATTGATGTCAAAGGAGTTCGAGATGTCAATGATTGGAGAGCTTACATTCTTTCTTGGTTTTCAAGTTAAGCAAATGAGAGAAGGGATTTTCATCTCCCAAGAGAAATATAAAAATGATCTTCTCAAGAGATTCAAGATGGATGAATGTAAGCCAATCAAGACACCAATGCCAACTAATGGACATCTCGACCTAGATGAGGGAGGTAACACAGTTGATCAAACTCTCTACCGCTCTATGATTGGTAGCTTGTTATATTTAACCGCATCTAGGCCCGACATCATGTTTAGTGTGTGTATGTGTGCTAGATTTCAAGCTAATCCTAAAAAAACTCATTTGATTGCCATTAAAAGAATCCTTAGGTATCTTAAGCACACGCCAAACATTGGCCTTTGGTATCCCAAAGGAGCTATATTTGAATTAGTTGGCTATTCCGATTCAGATTATGCAGGTTGCAAAGTGGATAGAAAAAGCACATCCAGAGGGTGCCATTTGCTTGGTAGATCACTTGTGTCTTGGTCCTCCAAGAAACAAAATAGTGTGGCTTTGTCCACCGCCGAAGCAGAATACATTGCCACGGGTGCTTATTGTGCACAAATACTTTACATGAAACAAACTTTGCTAGATTATGGTGTAGTTCTAGAAAAAGTACCTCTTTTGTGCAATAATGAAAGTGCGGTAAAACTTGCAAATAATCCGGTTCAACACTCTCGCACCAAGCACATAGATATCCGTCATCACTTTCTTAGAGATCATGTTGCAAAGAATGATATTTCATTAGAAGGTGTAAGGGCCGAGGATCAATTGGTGGATATCTTCACTAAACCGCTCAATGTTCTTGATTTTAGTAACTTCACTAAAAATAAGCTTGTGTTGTCCCTTGCATTGCATTGTAATATACAACATGTTTACTTTTTATGGTGATGCATATAGGGCTTGTCTAACATGGTTAAGATAACCGCCAAAAAGCGTATGAAGAAGCTTAACCTTGGATCAAACTTGACAAGCAACTAGATTTACTTTCAAGTATTGCATTGCATATGCATGAATGTTGCTTTGTCGTTTATCTTCAATTGCCCTCTTATTGCCTATTTTCATAAAAAGAATTATAGCCTAAGGCAAACTATTTTGAAATTTTTGAGGGTTTGAGAGAGGTCACTCACATCAGTCTCAATTGGTGTTTATTTGGATTTTATTGAAGTTGGTACTTGATTGGGAATAGGCAGCTCGAAGGACTTTGAAGATTTGCTAGAAAAAGAGTGACCGGATGCTGCACCGGACTCTGAAGTCCAGCGTCCAGTCAGTTCATAGGAGGTGAACTGCTGCTGAGAAGGAGTGACCAGACGCTAAAACAGTGCTTTCTTAGCGTCCGATCAAATGGTGATCCAGCGTTCGATCAAGCGAAGAAGACAAAGTCAGGATCGATCGGACTCTAGCTGTGTCTGGTCCGTGGTGATTGGACGTGTCCAGTCATGATTCTAGGGATTTTGAACCTCTCTGGAATTGACCAGACACTGGGTGGCAGCGTCTGGTCACTGCCACCAGAGCGTCCGATCAGTAGAAAACGTACGGGATCCGGTTTCTTCTCTGTTTCCTTATCTATTCCATCGGGGGACCCATATAATTGGCCGCGCCATGACCTAACTTGCATCTAGCATCGCGTTGTCATCACCGCCCCTACCTATGCCGCCGCATCTGCGCCATCCACGTCACCGCCGCCCGCGCTGTGCTCCCGCACCACCTGCACGCACCGCTAGCCCATGTTGCTCCCCTCGCCACCCACAGCAAGCTGCACCACTACACCAGCGCCGCCGCTGTGCCCGTGCCCTAACTCGTGCCAGTGCCTTCCCTGCTGCCTTCACAAGCTTCTCCAGTGCCCTCATTGGTCATTGCATTGCTTGGCCACTGAACTTCACCACAACCCTAACCCTAGACATTAAGTTGCCGACCCGATGGTTCCTTAATTTGTTCCTCTTCTTGTCGATTTGCTAGTTCGTAAGGTAGCAAGTCCTTGTTTCTAAGTTCGTATCCATTGCTTGCTTTCTTAGGGTTTCATATCTCTAGATGTGTATTGTTACTATTTATAAATCTGATCTACTCTAACGTGCAACGAGTCGATGTTTCTGAGGTCTTAGTGGTAGTTGTCAGTCAACTCAAGGCCAAGCTCACAAGTACGGATTGAGGCCAAGCCTCAGAAGTGATAGTTGGCAGTTGATCCTTGTCAGTGGCAGTTGTTCTTCTTAGCTTCGTCATATGGCTTGTGTCAAGAATGTCGGAGGTGGTCCCAGCGATGAGGATCCAAGGCCCTCGCCTCGCTAGCCTACAGATGCAAAAGGCAAGACGACGAAGAAGCTAGCAACGAGGAAGTGCAAGTATCCTGATGCAGATATAGCAAGAGCAGCCGCAGTTGTAGAGGCCGCAGAGGACGCAGAGAGAGGACGTGCTCAGAGTGGTGTTGTTATTGCAGATCAGCTTTCTCCATCTACAAGGGCTGCACTTGAGTAGGTTGAGCGCCGTCATGGTGGTCTAGCTGGGACTCCCATGGTTGGAGGACGGCATGTCGCTATTGATGAGAGTCTATCTCAGGGGGTGCCTCAACATCAGCCATAGCTAGCAGAGCAAACTCAGGAGGGAGAGTAGGCCGAGGAGACAGAGCAGGCACCTCAGCCACAGCTTCACCACTCTGGTCATACCCTTGCTCCAGTCACACCGAGGTCAGAGACACAGCAGAGGGGTTCTCGCCCACCGCCTAGACTCACTTGGATTTGAGGGCCGCCAAGGCCAAGTAGGTGCAGTAGCTTAGATTTGTGGACTTTGAGTAGTGGTTTCCACCGAGGCGGGATGAGCGTGCTTCAGAGGGTTTCTACACACCTTTGTAGGAAGATTTTTATAATGCTTATCTTAACAGTGGGGTAGTATTCAGATCTCAGAGGGTATACAACATTGAGACCATTGTAGCAGCAGCTGGAGAGCATATTCACCCTCACCTATCTTACCTACCAGGGCTGACAGATTTACTCGAACGAAAAGGCTTATATGTTCTATCTTGGGTCCATCAGTTCTATGCTACACTTTGGATTGATCCGCAGCACAGATTCACTCACTTTGCTTTCAGAGGCAGAGATTATAGGTTGATGAGCACTAGGGCCAGAGAGATACTTAGACTTCAGGAGCAGCCTATCCGGCTACATGAGGTTTGCTATGGACAGACAACGCCTCCCAGACGCCCTCATGGCGGTCTTGTGCCCCCTACAGATCTAGTCCGCCATTGCTTTACAGAGCCATTCAGCGAGGGGACGAGCAGGACACCCAGTGATCTCACTTCTACAGCTAGAGTGCTGGATGCTATTATGAGGACACTGCTTTCGAGGATGGGGTATCGTGAGGGCTTGACTTGCATACAGTTATGGTTACTAAACTCTCTGATGCAGCAAACAGTATTTGACATTTGGGATCTCCTTCTACCAGAGATGGAGGATACTATTGCAGAGGGGTTTAGGGGTCATAGGTAGCTGCCATATGCTCACTGAATTACATTCCTGATCGACAGGGCAATTACTGTGAGGCCACTAGAGATGCTGGCAGAGTATAGTGGTGCTACTACAGAATTTTTTACATACAACATGACTCCGATGATCCATCATAGTGCAATGAGGACACCCAGTCAGCCGAGCCAATGTCCAGAGGTGCCAGAGACTGTAGCTCAGTAGGATGAGACCATCAGGGGCATAGTAGCTATAGAGGAGGAGCAGCTTGATGCTTAGCAGGAGGGGATTGTCGTGAGCAACCCCAATGACAGCTTAGATGATGACTACCAACCTATTCCTCAGATGCCTCCACAATGACATGACCATGAGGTCAGTAGCTCTAGTTTAGCTCCACCTGCACCGTAGACAAACCCCGCTCTACTTACCATACTTGAGCGGATGAGGTAGGATCAGGCTCGCTAGGCTTAGGAGACAGCTGCCACTTTTGCATAGTTCCAGACTAGGCAGGATGAGTTCCAGCGATAGCAGCAGGTGATCCAACAGTAGTAGTAGGCTATACAGTAGCAACAGTAGGCCATGCATCAGTAGCAGCTTCTCATGCAGCAGCAGCTATTGGGGTTTATGCAACATGTTGTGATAGCTATTGGGGCTCCACCACCACAGCATTCACCCCAGCTTGGTCAACCTGCCACCACTTCTATGACTTCAGCATTATAGCCTAGTGGGCTTCTGAGTCAAGGACAGCCACCAGCATAGTTTGTTTCACCTATAGAGCAGGTGTCCTAATGGTTTGCCTCACCAGTGCTAGCCCCACAGTTTACACCTCTTCAGACGGGCTTCACACCGGCTCAGACTTCCTCGTTGTTAGTGCCAGATACCTCAGTCTTAGGAGCCTTGGAGCAACTTTTAGTGAGTTGACAGGGCAGCCTACTCCTCTATATTTGCATGTCCTAGGTCCTTCTACAGTTGCACCTGTTACCAAGACTATAGAGACGCTCCCTTCTTCTATTGCATCATCAGAGCCACCTGCTTCAGTGATACCTACACAGTCTATGGCCGCTCTAGTCCTTGATCCGACCTAGACTGCTTTAGCATCGCTTCTAGCTACACAGGGTTAGGTAGCTCAGAGCTCAGGGTCAGATGATGATGGCACATAGTTCTAGCTCGCTCCTCGTACCTCAATGCCTGGCTCGTCTGCTGTAGCCCTACCGACCGACCCTTAGGTTTTGGTGTTTGACGCCAAAGGGGGAGAGGGATCGAGTATGTTAGACTAAGGGGGAGCGACTTAGGGGGAGCTTAGTATTCTATTATATTTGTTTTTATGTGTGATATACTATTATGCATTTGTGTGTGTTTACTTTCATGCATCAAACTATATTTATGTGATAGTGATATCTACGTGATCATGATATTTGACATGTGTGCTCTCTACTTTGAATCTTTTATATGTCATATCACTAGTGTTATGCTCATTTGCTTTGCTTCCACGTTTTACTCCGAT
This sequence comes from Miscanthus floridulus, assembly GCF_019320115.1. Lineage (NCBI taxonomy): Eukaryota > Viridiplantae > Streptophyta > Magnoliopsida > Poales > Poaceae > Miscanthus > Miscanthus floridulus. The sequence goes on along the minus strand of NC_089587.1, from coordinate 148,252,335 downwards.
GCAAATGAGCTTTATTACTTGTACTCATGCTTATTTCATATCTTTTGAGTACATCATGTTGGCTTGGGTCATATAAGCTTGCCTAACTCCTTTGTTCTTATTGTCAAAAACTTATATGAACCAAGCATGTTAAAAACCTCAACTCTTTCACATACTCGAGGTGGTATTGTCATCAATCACCAAAAAGGGGGAGATTGAAAGCATCTAGGCCCCTAGTTGGGTTTTGGTGATCAATGACAATACGTGATTACTATGACTAACGTGTGTTTTGCAGAGGCAATTAAGTTAGGTCATGGTAATGGAGATCGATTGGGCTATCATTATGGTCATGCCCCTAAGATGGAAATTGTTTCGGTTTTCAAAAGATGAACGACAAGGTTAAGGATGGACTAGTTCTAAGTGTCAATTGGAGTGGAAGAGACACTTAGAGTAGTTTAGGACTTTATTTTTCCTTTGGTCGTACTATTAAGGGGGGTATGGACGGGTAGCTTGACCTAGGTGAGTCTAGTGAGTTAGGTGTGGTGCACACTTGCTAAATCTAGCACTAGGTAGCTCCTAAGAAGCCCTTAGATCCATTGGAGCAAACTTTATTCACATATGATCGAGAGTTGGAAGTGAATTGAGGGTCAAATACTGACTGGACGCTGGCTCCGGGGTGACCGGATGCTGGCACAGAGTCCGGTCAGTTCATTTGATCAAGGTGAAATCATCTGGTGCGACCGGACGCTAAGAGGTGAAGTGACCGGACGCTGAGTCCCAGTGTCTAGTCGACTCCAGTAAGGTTCCAGAGAGGGAAAATCATGACCAGACGCGTCTGGTTACATCTTAAACACTAGAGTTCGGGGAGAACTGATCGGAGCGTCTAGTCACCCTGTAGAGGCACATAATGGTTCGTTTTTTAGCCATGGTTATAAATACTTCCTCCATTCATGTGTGGGGGTACTTTTGCTCATTCAAACAGCTGAGAAACACCTTTGAGAGTGCTAAGAAGAGCAAGGTCCTAGTGAGGTGATTAAGATTTGAGAATCCCAAAGAGATCCCTCATTAGTGAAAGCAAGAGTAGCAAAGTGTGCATCCACCCTTCTCATTAGGCTTGTCATGGTCAAGTGAGAGTTTGTGCTTCTTACTCTTGGTGATCGCCATCACCTAGATGGCTTGGTGGTGATTGGGAGCTTGGTGATCATCCGGCGGAGCTTGTGGATGACCCAACTCAAGTTGTGAGCGGTTGTGGGTGATTCACCGCGACAGAGTGTCAAAGAATCAACCCATAGAGAGCACTTGATCATTGTGCGGATCAAGGGGGAGCTACACCCTTGCGTGGGTGCTCCAACGAGGACTAGTGGGGAGTAGCGACTCTCCGATACCTCAGCAAAACATCACCACGTTCCTCCTTCTCTCTTTACTTTGAGCATTTACTTTAAGCAATTCAATTCTTGTCATTTACATTGATAGAATCGCCATGCTAGAGTAGGATTGGAACATAGGTTGCTAAACTTTTGTGCGGTAGATCAATAGAAACACTTTCTAAGCACAAGGGGTTAATTGGGCTAACCATAGGACTTAATTATTGCAAAAGAAATTTAGAATTAGCCCAATTCACCCCCTCTCTTGGCCATCTTGATCCTTTCAGTCTCTTCTTGTACCCTTAGATCTAGTCTTACCTGTTGCTGCTCATGTTGAAGCCTCTCCTGATCTTACCTCTATTCTTGTGGTATGTGAGTTCCTAGATATTTTTCCTAAAGATCTGCCTTGGTTTCCATCGGACAGAGATGTGGAATTCTCCATTGAGTTAGAGCCTGGTACTGCTCCTATCTCTCGATGCCTGTACCACAAGGCCCTAAAGGAATTGGCTGAAATAAAAAAGCAGTTGGAAGAGTTGTTGGAAAAAGGCTTCATCCGTCCTAGCTCTTCACCATGGGGTTGTCCAGTCATTTTTGTGAAGAAGAAGGATGGCACTCTTTGGATGTGTGTGGATTACCACCCTCTCAATGTGGTAACCATAAAGAACAAGTATCCTTTACCTCGTACAGATACTTTGTTTGATCAGCTAGCTGGTGCCAAGGTGTTCTCCAAGATTGATCTCCATTCGGGCTATCATCAAATCAAGATTAGACCACAAGATATACCAAAGACAGCTTTTTCTACTAGGTATGGGCTATATGAATATCTAGTCATGTCTTTTGGTCTCACCAACTCTCCTACATTCTTCATGTACCTGATGAATTCAGTTTTTATGCCAGAGCTAGACAAGTTTGTAGTAGTATTCATTGATGATATCCTGATATATTCCAAGAATAAGGAAGAGCATGCCCAACACCTTTGGATAGTACTGACTCGATTGAGGGAACACAAGTTGTATGCTAAATTTAGCAAGTGTGAATTCTAGTTAGATCGAGTGTAGTTTTTGGGGTATGTTTTGACACCTGACGGTATCTCCGTTGACCCAAGCAAGGTGCAAGATGTGCTAAATTGGAAGTCCTCCAAGTTAGTGCATTAGATTCATCAGTTCCTTGGTCTTGCTGTATACTATCGGCGTTTCATTATAGATTTCCCTAAGATAGCTCAGCCAATGACCAAGCTGCTCCAAAAAGAAGCCAAGTTTGTTTGGAATCCGGCCTGTGAAGAAGCCTTCCAAGCTTTGAAGAACCTTCTTACCACTGCTCCTGTCTTGGCCCAACCAGATATTGACAGACCTTTTGATGTGTATTATGATACCTCAAAGATGGGGTTGGGGTGTGTGCTTATGTAGGAAGGGCGTGTGATAGCTTATGCTTCACGCCAACTGAAAAAGCACGAAGTGAATTACCCCACCCATGATTTAGAGCTGGCTGCTATGATCCACGCTCTAAAAATTTGGAGGCATTATTTATTGGGCAACAAAGTACATATTTTTACAGATCATAAGAGCCTCAAATATATATTTACTCAGTATGAGTTAAATATGAGGCAAAGGAGATGGTTGGAATTGATCAAGGATTATAACTTGGAAGTACATTATCACCCCAGAAAGGTTAATGTTGTAGCTGATGCCTTGAGCTAGAAGTCATATCAGGGTGAAGAAACACCTTTGTCTCTCAACTATGCAGATGTGTTGGCTCATATTGCCTTAGTCTTAGAATTACTTCAGCAGATTATTATGGAGCAAAGGCAAGACACTTTAGAAATTCCTCACATCAAGAAACTAATTGCCAAAGGGCATGGTCCTCAATTTAGTATTGATGAGCAAGGCGTAGTGAGATACAAGGATAGATTGGTGGTCCCATCAAATGAGGAGCTGAGAAGGAAGATTTTGAATAAAGCTCACCATTCCAAGTTGTCTATCCATCCTGGCAGCAACAAGATGTACCATGATTTGCGCCACTTGTATTGGTGGTCCAACATGAAGTAGGACATCACCAAGTACGTCGTAGAGTGCGACACTTGTGGGAGAGTTAAAGCAGATCATATGCGTACTCTAGGATATTTGCAGCCCTTGCCCATTCCTGTTTGGAAATGGGAAGATATCTCCATGGACTTTGTGGTGGGTTTGCCCTGCACATCTAAGGGCTATGATTCTATTTGGGTCATTGTGGATCGTCTCACTAAGTCTACTCATTTTCTTCTGTGGACACTAGATATACAACCAAGAAGTATGCTCAGATATGCATAGAGTTCCCCTTACTATCATCTCTAATAGAGGGTTAGTTTTTGTCTCTCATTTCTAGGAGCAACTACAGCAATGTCTTGGTACCCGTCTCCTCAGAAGTGCAGCTTATCATCCACAAACTGATGGTCAAACTGAAAGGGTAAACCAGGTACTCGAGGATATGTTGAGAGCTTGTGCCATTTCCTCTCCTAAAAAGTGGGATGAATGCCTGAAGTTAGCTGAGTTTTCTTACAACAATAGCTATCAAGAGAGCATTCACATGGCACCATTTGAAGCTCTATATGGAAAGAAATGTAGGACACCACTTAACTAAGTTGAAGTGGGAGACCGTGGATATTTTGGGCTCGATCTCATCAAAGAAGCTCGAGAGCAAGTCAGCATTATTTAGAGTCATTTGAAGGCAGCTTAGAGCTGATAGAAAGCTTATACGGACAAGCGAAGAAGGCCCTTGTAGTATGCAGTTGGGGATTATGTGTATCTCAAGGTGTCTCCTATGAGAGGGGTGCATCGGTTTGGTGTCCATGGCAAGCTAGCCCCTCGATATGTGGGTCCTTACAAGGTTTTGGAGCAGTGTGGCCTAGTTGCTTATCGTCTCGAGCTTCTAGATATTTTATCTACGGTACACAATGTGTTTCATGTATCGCAATTGAAGAAATGTTTATGGGTCCCTGATGAAGCCATGGAAATTGGAGGAATTCCCCTCTAGATGGATTTGACTTATATTGAGCACCCTGTCAAAATCCTAGACGAAAAGGAAAGAGTGGCAAGGAACAATGTGGTGAAGTTCTACAAGGTGCAGTGGCAGAACCACTCAGAGGATGAAGCCACGTGGGAACAAGAGAGCTATATATTGAAGCATCACCCCCACCTTCTTTCTGGTTCTGATAGGTAGATGTTACATTGAAATGTATTTCCTATCTCCTTCCCACACTAACACATGAAATCTCGGGTCGAGATTTTATTTTAGGGGGGTAGATTTGTAACACCCTTGGTGTTACAATGTACAGTCTTTTGCTAAAACACTGCATGAGCATCATATTTATGTGTAAATGTGTGTAATATAGGGTGTAAAGCAATGTACGTAACTTGAAACGACCATCGGAAACGCGAAACGAAAGTTACATTCCAAGTCATGTTTTATCACTTAGGGTTTTAAACGAATTTTTATTGAACAAAAATATTATAGAATGCATATATGGAACTTTAATAAAGTTTGTAGAATAAGATTCGTAGGTGATGATGAAATACTTGTGGTCGAGAACGGGATTCACTAGCTAGCTTAATAGCTTGGAAATCGCATTCGACGCGAAACCGATCGAGACTTATCAAATTTCCTAAGTGGGAAAACGCTTTGACGAAGCTAAGTTTGGCAATTTTTGTAGAAGAATCAGGCTAAGTAGTGGTATGGTCTTAGGGTTTGTTTTAGTAGCTTGACATGCCATCTCGAGTGTAAAATAGGTGGTTTAGCAACTGGATCACTGAGATGGATTTTTGGGACGCTTTAAAAAGCGTGCAAGGCACGTTCCCGGCTAGCTTCAGCATCTGGACGTGGTCACCAGGCATTGGGTCAGCTCGGTGCCATAGCACGGGCTTGTCCAAGCGCACACACCAGCACCGCCATGCAGGCCGCTTCACCATTGCCGCCCCCTGGGCACGCGATTCACGCAAGCACGCGCACGCCGTGCCTGGTGGCCTGGCCACTCGGCCACCACCGTCGTCGTCATGGGACCGCTGCCCTAGCCAGTTCACTGCTGCCATTTTGCCATGTCACTGCCTCCATTGTGTCACATCATTGCACTGCTGCTAGCCATGGCCTCAAGTGCTGAGTCACCTAAGTCGCTCTACCACCGCCGTCACGTCCGCCTGGCTGCTCTGTCGCCTCACGCTCACCTAGACCATGCATGCATGGCCACACTTGGCCTACTGTGGCCTGCACATGGCCCTACTCACACATCGCCTTGCCACACGTGGGCTTGCCCAACCTGCATTGCCATCACATCCACGCTCGATGCGATGCTACATTGTTGCCTCCCCCAGACCAGCGCCAGCCACTACGGCGCATAGGGCCAAGCCGCCGTCGTCGGCTTGTGATTTATGGCCATGCGGCCAACCATCTAGAGCATGTTTCGCTGTCCCCCCATCACCCTATAGTACATGCACGCTTGTGCACCGAGTGGACAGCCACATCCCGCCACGGTAGCGACAAGCCAAGCCATGCCGGCTCTTCCCCTGTTCCTCTGTCGCCGTGGTCGCCGAACCTGCGCCTTTCAATTTGGCCTGGTGGAGCCACCTCAGTCCAATTAGCTTTGTCCATGGCTTCACGTGTAGTCAGCCAACCACCCGACCCCATCATGCAGTGTTACTCGCTGAGCCATGCTCCAATTTGGAGCTTTCCTCTCGCCGTGTCGTTAAGTCTGTCTTGGCACGCGTCAACAGCAAGGCCCCCAATCCAGATCTACTTGTGTTTGTTTCGTTGCACTACCAGATTCGCCTCCACCTACCCATCACCCGGCGTACCCTTACCAAGTCGCTACCACCCTCTAGCCACACCTGGCGTAGCCTTGCCACCATGGTGCACCACCACACCATCCGTGCGCACATGGCCAGCTTGGCTTGGGCCGCCTCTGGTCGAACCACCACCTTGTCTAGGTCCGTGGTGAGTGCCTAGAGCTCACTCGCTACCCTATTTACTCTGGCGTTCTTATGACTCAATGGAATGCCACCGCCTTATTGTAGGAGCTCCACCGCCGTGGCCTGCCTTTACTGTGGCGTCCCGGCTCACGCTTTCTTTGCCTAGTGCTTTGCATTCACGCCTAGGTAGGTATCGACTCGCTATTGGGGCGGGGAGGGGCTGGTCTAGTCGGCGTCACCGCCCTGTGCCAGCGCCGTCACGCGGGTGCGCGCACGGGTGCACGAGAGTATCGCCATTACGAAGATAGAGTGTTCTGAGGGCTTATCTACAAAGTAGATGACTAGAAGAATAGTGTCGTATTTCTCAGGGTGATTCACCGGTAGGTCAGGGACATTTTCGCAAAACGACCGTAGCGCGGGCCTCCCCGTCGCGGGCCGTCATCGCGCGTCTAGGCCGCGATCGCATGGGCTGCGCTGGTGGGTCACGTAGACGCGCGCCCTACGTGGGAGTGGGCCGAGCCGCTCACACGATGGGCCACACGGGTGGATTCGGTTTTCCTTTTTCCAGTGAAGTAATAAATGTTTATTCAATTTAGTTTTGAGCTGAACTTTGAAAAATTATAGTAAATTCTAAAGATGTCCAAAAATAGTGAAACAAAATTTGTTAGGTTCAGAAAAATGCTATCTATCTATTGGTATAGTTAGTTTACACTTAGCTATGGTAATGATAGACTCATAAATTCACTTTAAAAAGCTTAGTATTATTTAGCTTAATATTTGTAGGAATTTTTTAGGCAAATTGGTGATAGCTTTAGACATGAAATTTTTACAGTAGGCTCATTAGATTATTATGTGCTTACTATAATTTTTGTAGCCCTAGAGTAGGTTGATAAATAGAATAGCTAGTACTCCTTGTTTTACCATATATAGAGTAAATCGGTATTAAGAGTAAGAATGCCTTTAGTTGCTAAGGTAGTACATGCCATGTTTCATACTTGTTAATGGTAACAATAGGTAACTTAGCACCTTAGTCGGTAGGACTAGCTTAGTAGCTTGATGGATGTATTTTATTTTAAGAATTGTTGTTGTCGTATTACTAAGTGTTGCATCATCATTTCATGCTTGTAGATAACGAGTTGGTATAGTTCGTGCCTACAGACAAACAGGACTATGAGGAGATTATTGAGGAGTACAAGGAGGAAATTCTCATATAGGAGGGAGCCTCGGAGCCTTTCATCACTGACTTTATTGACACATCGCCTGCCCAAGGCAAGCCCCGGTGCAAAACCCCTATTTTTGAATGATCAGTGAATATATATATGATGTGCATTTATGTTACAGGCATTTTATGGAAACTACATGCATAGATATACTTACCTATGAGTCCTACTAGTATAGGTCGAGTGACTACTATGCTCAGGTTATCGGTAGCGTGAGTAACCTACCGTTACTCACAATAGGTGATAATTATGATCGCTCATGATAAAATGGTGGAAAGAAAAAATGGAGACCGGGCAGGGATATGGTTTGGGTATTGGTGGGTGTAAGAGGTTGTGTCCTATGACCAACAGGGCATAGCTTGGTTACACTTTTTCCCTGTCTATGTCCGTTAAGGACTGGCCATTGCATTGGGTTCTAGGCAAGTCATAGACTTATTATCCCGAGCACATACTTGGGTATGGGCACAGGGAAGACTTGTTGCTCTCTTGTCATGGGTTCTGGCTCTTTCTAGACCGACTGATTGGAGGCGGGGATGGTGGAGGTCTAAGCACCATACTAAGTCTGGGACTCAGGAGCAGGGGCTTAAAGTCTAAGTTTGGATGGGGACCTAGACCTCGTGACAGGAGAGTGATGGGTTGGTCCTGCTTGTACCTGGGGTACAAGTGGGGCGTGTGTTTTCGGGGTGCCCAGCTGGGAGCATTGATTCGTAAATCGCTGGGCAATCCGGTACGGCTTGTCTACAGTCTAGCACCATAGTAAGAACTGAAAGATAAAAGGTGATGAAATGGAACTGTTTACTCAACTCTTGCTTAAAAATAGAACAGGTGCTTACATAGAATGGCTAGATAAAGAATTAATCATGACCGCTAATAATAACATAAATAAGGATCCACTATTAGCATTGCTTTGTACAAAAAGAAACCTAGCAAACCATAAAGCTTATCATATCCCTTGAAGTCAGGAAAGTATTCCCACTAGTCGGATAAGTCTTGTGAGTACATTGTGTACTTAGGGTTTATTTACCCCTGCTACAGGTAATGCTTGAGGAGTAGCCGTTGTGTGAAGGATTCATCTAGTGGGCACAGACGGATCCTTGTTCGTTATCGATAGATGTGTATTTTCATTCTGCTGTTTAATATTCCACACTCTGAATTTGGTACTGTAATAATATATTTCTAAGAACTCTAGATGTATGAAATGGATTAAGTATTGTAACTCGTTCTCATTATTGGATCCTTGGAGGGAAATGTGGATTTTTCCGGCTTGGGGTGTGCCCGACGGAAACCGTCCGATGTAGCTTGCTTTCGGGGTGCTTAGTGTCGGTGGAAGACAAGCGGCTTCATAAGTGTGTTATTTCGGGCGGTTCAGCCACACCGTTGATCCATGCAAGGATCAAGTGCTCTCTATGGGCTAATTCTTCACCTCTTTGGCATGGTGAATCGCTCACAACCGATCACAACATGAGTTGGGTCTCCCACAAGCTCCACTGAGAGAACACCAAGCTCCCAATCACCACCAAGTCGTCTATGTGATGTCGATCACCAAGAGTAACAAGCACAAACTCTCACTTGACCTAACTAAGCCTAATGAAATGAGTGGATGCACACTTGCTACTCCCTAAGCACTAATGAAGTTCTTAATCTTACAATTAGCAATTCTCAATCACTCCACTAAGCTTGAACTCCCCCTTGCTCTCTAATACGTGTAACCAACATTTTAGAGTGGCAAGAGAGCTGCCAGGGGTATAAATAGCCTCGCAACAACAACTAGCCGTTACAACTCCACTACACAAAATTCAGCACCGCCGGATGATCCGGTGATCCTTTGAACTAAGCACCGGACTAATTCAGTGCCTGTCCAACGGCTAGGATCTGACTATTCGTAACTGTGTACGGTGAAGTGACCTAGTAACGCATAGTCCGGAGCCTAGCACCAGAATAATCCGGTGGCCAATATTCCTCTCTGGTAGCTCTCTAGATATATAGCATCGGATGATCTGTTGCCTAAGCATCGAATCAATCCGATGTTCACTGCTTCTCTCTATACAACAAACTCTAGCTGGGTGTTGTAACGCATAATCTGGTGCTCTCAAGGCACGCCATAGCACCAGATTAATCAGGTGGTATAAAAAACACCTCCATTCACTTCTAATTCAATCACCTATGTGAATGACTTGCTTCCAATCAATTCTTGGGCTTTCTCTAAGCTATCTAGTGCTAAGTTTCACAAGTGTGCATCACACTAGCTCACTAGACTCATCTAGGTCAAGCTACTAGTTCATACCCCCTTTATAGTATTGTCAAAGGAAAAACAAAGTCCTAAACTACTTTAAGTATCTCCCAACTCCACATGACACTTAGAACTGATCCGTCCTTAACCTTATCACATATCCTTTGAAATCCAAAACGAAATTCCATCAATATGGGGCATGAAAAACATTGATTGCCCAATCATCAACCCTCATTGTGACCTGACTTAACCCCTCTGCAAAATATATGTTAGTCACAATGAGATCTGGTAGAAAAATGATTTGAAGACCAATCTACTCTAGGAGGTCTAAGTCTTTATAAACCGAGTACTCTGGTTTAATGTTGGATGCCCAATCCTTGAGTGGAATTGAACTTAATGAGGTGGAGAAATGATTTGAATAATAGACTTTCATTATTTTTCCCATTCTAGAGCTCATCAAACATACTCCCTCCGTATCCTAATTAGCAGTCGTTCTGGAGCCGAGCACGTTCGCGGCAAAGGATGTCGTCCGCGTCCACGAAGCCTGTTTTGGACGCGATTGCCCCTAGGGCCACGCGGCGCCACCCGGCCGCACGTCCGCACGTGCCTCCCTCGCGTCTCCTCGACTCGCCTCCCACGCACGCCGCCGGTCCGCATGCACGCCCCCTCGGGACTCTTGGACTGGCCTCCATTAATCGACACGAACTCGCGCCGGCCGCATGGATGAGTCCAAGCGATTCCAAACGACTGGATGTCTCTACTACACAAAAGCTAACAAGCATTCGGTTTGTAGATACCCGCGAAAGCCGTGGCGACGCCGACCGATGAAACCACACGAATCCACCTCGCCTACACCTACCACGCCTGGTCGCGGCGTCGTGGGGCGCCTCGCCTGCGCGACCCATCTTCTTTGACCCCCCTACCCACAGCACGCTCGCCATCAACATGCTCGCCATGGAGCCTGGCGGCACACGGGTGCTGCTTGCCACGGACGATGTCTGGCCAGAGTCGGAGGAGGTCGCCGCGGTGGACGTTGGGCTGGACTCGCAGGAGGTCACCACCGAGGACGTCTTCGAGTCACTGGACTCCGTCGACCCGCTGTAGTTTGTCGAAGGACTGGAGTCCGTCGTCGCGCAGGACTCCATGATCGCGCAGGACTCCATCGAGGCGCTGCTGGTGGTGCCGGACTCCGTCGAGATGGTTGCGGACCCCATCGACATCGTGCCGGAGTACTTGCCGCCGGGCGCTTTCGTTTGCGGTCGCTGCCATCTCGTCCATGAGGACCGCGAAGCGTGGAACCATGCGCACTCGCGGTTCTACCCATGCCCTCGCTGCGGTCTCGTCCACGCGGACTACTCCATCGACGCCATGCTCGGCCACATCAACGTGGACTGCGAGCTTTTCATGGAGCACTACAAGGGCTTGCTGCCGACAAAGGACGACGCCAAAGCATCGGTAAGATAACTTAGAAAGGATGATTTAGTTCATGCAGCATTACAAATTTAGTTCATGCAACAATCGGCATTACAAGAAAGGATGATGTCTCTACTACACAAAAGCTAACAAGCATCATTATAATTTTTTCATGCAGCAAGAGTAGCCTCGGCTTCATGTAGCAATGATGGATCACAAGGGATACAAGATGGCAACCGATCCTCTCTTTCTAATGTTTCTTTGTTCATGTGAGGTATCTTGAATTTGTTGCAACCTTTCACTTTCATAGCTTCTATGAAGACACCTTGTAGTGTTACAAACATTCGGTTTGCAAGCCGTGGCGAGTACTCCAAAAATGACTACAAAAAAATTGTGCAAGAAATGAATGAATGAGCAAATTTGTTGTTAAAAAACATTGAAACATGTGTGAACAATTTGATCAAATTACCTGTTGCATGGCTGGAACTAGATCCTCCATTGTTTTTGCATTCTTCTTATATTGAATTGCTTGTATAGCTCGAAAAAAGCCCAAGTCTAGAATGTTGAAATCCGGAGAGTTTGGTGGTTGACAAGTTAGCCGAATATCAAATCCACCTATCTTAGCAGCCTCACAAAAATAGGGATCATCCAACTTCAAATGAGAGGGTGCATTATCCTGTTGGATGAAGATTGGTCTACCCACATCTTCTCTTGGCCATTTGGCTCTAATGGCCGGCAACACTTGGTTGATCATGAACTCTCTAACCACTTCTCTTGTGATCGATGTAATGGGCTTCATAACCAAGTCTCCACGGACACGACTGGTTCTCTAGTTACCTCTCATAGCCGGTTCATAACGAACAAGTGGAAAACAACCAATCCTACCATCAAAAATACAATTCCCATCCCTAAACCTTGGTCGAGCGCAAACACACAAGAACATAAGCCTAGGGATGTAGTTCTTATTCTTACAAGTCCGATGGGGCTCATCTTCTTCGGGTAACAAATAGTATCTTTCATTTTTTTTTGATGTAGGTAGAACCATTTCTCATCAATGAACACAAAGTCATACAACTCCTTAAACCTTGGATCATCAAGCAACTCCCTGTTAACCATGTCAACACACCATTGTAACCTAGACCTCTTGTTAGCTTCAGTGAGATATGGCTTGATGCTACTAGAGTGGCGTCTAAGGTAACCTTTTTTCAAATACCTTTGAATCGTCCATTTGCTCATTCCTAGTGCGGTGCACACATCCTCTATAGTCATTATTTGTTTTAGAGGAATGTTTCGCAAAGCTTCTAAATCAACAGGGGTTACCTTACGGCCTACTCTACCCTTCTTTAGACTAGAAACCACAACCGGAACTGAGTTTGCAAGTTGTATTTTACCTCTCCTCCATAACCTCTGAACTGTCCGTATATGAAGCCCAAATTGCTTGGCAACAATTGCAGTGTCCTTGCGTAGTTTGCCATTGTTGCTTCTAGTCAACAAAACTTGATAAACTCGTTTACGGAGTTGTTCAGACATTTCTGGTCTTCGGTGGGGTTGTCCAACCTGTACTTCCACGTTTGGGTTGTCCACTGCATGTTCTGTTAAAGAAAACAATGCTTAGTCATTGTAACACTTGTTCACGGCAAGTTCTACAAATGCATGAAAAAATACTTCTTCTCGGCAGAGCTTAGCCATGGCATTTTCTATTTATAGGGAACAAAAAATACCAGCAAGGTTCATTCATAGTAACACTTGTTCACGGCAAGTTCATAATACTACTCCTTCACAGCAAGTTGGAGCTAATGGAACAAGCAAGTTCATAGTACTACTTCATGGCAAGAATAAAAAAAGTTACCAGCAAGGTTCTCTTCATAATCGAAGTCGACGGCACCAAATTCATCTAGTGGTAAGTTCAAATCGAAACCTTAAAAAAACTGCGTTCTTAGAACGAGAAGATTGAAGGCTCATAGTATAAAAGGAAACAATGACATGGTACGTTACCGCCGTGGTGATCTTGTTCGTCAACATCAAGGAAGTCGTTGCCGACGTCGTGGTCTTCTTGCTCGTCGTCAACATCAAGGACGTCGTTGCCGTCGTCATCTTCTAGCTCGCCGAATTGAAACACGTCGTCGGCGTCGTCGTGTTCACTCACAGCAAGATCTAATTAAACGGGAAAAAAAGAAGCATATTCATGTCATGGATTATATTAGGAAAGGCAAACACATAGCCATTGATTTTCTAAAAAAAGAACAGGCCATTCAGCCAGACGTGTCACATGCAACAAGAGAAGTTTGAAAAAACATTGTTGCTTACCATTGTTGTTGTCGTCCTCCGGTAATGGCGCGTTGAGATCAAAGGGCAGATTGCCGTCGTCATCTTCTTCTAATGGCACGTTGAGATCAAAGGCAGGGATGTAATCACTCATTGCACGGTTAAGTGGAAAGAAATGAGGTACAAAGAGCACTGGAGCTAGCAGTCCAAGCGCCGGTTAAATAGGAAGGGGTAGCTGGACAGCCGGCCGAACAGAACGAGCGTGCACTGTGCGAAAAATCGAAAAAAAACCGCGCGCGGCGAAATCCCGCAGACAGCCAAAACACGCGCGCGCATGAGCAGCTCAGAGGGCAAAGCGGAGGGCCAAAACGCGCGCAAGCACAGTACCATGCAAATCCATGCAAACGAGCACTTTTCCATGCAAATACAAAAAAAAAAACGCGGCTGCCAGCACTCGAACGGTGGAGCTCCGGCCTCAGGCAGCGCAGCCTTGGCCAACCGAGCTATGGTAGATTGCTGTACAAGTAGCACCCGCAGCTCTGTTTAATAAGGGCAAGACAGGAAAATTACCCCCCAATTAATCACCTCTTGGTAACCGAACTCATGTCCTAAACGACTTCTAATTAGGATACGGAGGGAGTACATGGATTCATCCCATTGATCATCCAAGATCATGTCAATAAAGAGTGGTAACTCCTAATTTGCAATTCGGAAATTTTATGAATTTGGCCTTTTAGTCTCTTTTTGAGTTGCTTTAGATGAAGAAATAACTAGGGGCATGATATGGATCTTGGATGAGCACAAGAGTTCTAATTCACCATATTTCATCAAGTGAGAACTATAGCTAGTCAAATCAATAAAGTTTCACTTGTGATTGTCTGAGTTCTAGTTCACCATATTTCATAAGTAAGAACTATAGCTAGTCAAATCAATAAAGTTTCACTTGTGATTGTCAAGTCAGTGGAAATTTGTGGTAATATATCTACCTTAGCGGTGGCATGTGTTTTTTTTTTGGGCATAATTTCAGTTGTTGTGAATTTACTGTGCCTTGACCAAGATGTATGATGAACTCTTCTAGACTCTTAATTGGATCAAGTGTATTTCACAAGTACTTGATGAACATGTTAAAGGGGAGCCTATCCTATATCTTGTGTCTTCTGAGACAAAAACATTTCCTTGTGAATTTACGTAATCTCTTGACTCTTAATTGTATACAGTATTTTGTTTGGTAGAAAAAATAGATGGCCGGAGCAGTTGTCTCTGACATGATCACTTGAGAGAGGAAAGGTGGAGTCGCTCAATCTCATCGCGTCGGACCCCGGTGGCTGCTTGGACCAAATCCGATCTCGTGGCCACGGCCAGCACACACCTCCTGACGACTGACGTCCACCTCTTCCTCCCCTTCCTCAGCCGCTTCTCACAGAATGCCCAGTGCCACCGCCTGAACCCACCCCCAAGCCTCCGCCGTCGGCCCGTCCTCCCCCATGGCCGCCGCCGCCTCCATCTCTCTATCCCTCCACCTTCGTTTCCGCCCGCCCCTCCCTCCTCCACGCAACCCCCCGCACCACGCCCCCTTGTCCTTGCTCTCCCCTTCCCTTCCTGCCCCCTGCCGCCTCCGCGTCGCTCCCGGCCGCCCCTCAGCGTCCCCGTGGCGCCCCGACGTGCGGGCGCGCGCTGGAGGTACCATCGGGGCGCCGCCTGCGCTTGCGCGCCCGGGCGGCGCCGTGGAGACGGACCGCCTCCCCTCCGACGTGCGGGACCGCGCCATGGAGGCGGTCGACCACTTCGGCGGTCGCGTCACCATAGGCGACGTCGCCTCTCGCGCTGGGCTGCAGCTCGCGCAGGCAGAGCGCGCGCTCCAAGCACTCGCCGCCGACACTGAAGGCTTCCTGGAGGTGCGCCGCTGCATCTGCCAGTTACTCCCTCCTTTCCTCCTCCGCTGGTAACCTTCCGGCCTTCTCTGATAATCGTCGCTGATTGTGTAGGTATCGGAGGACGGGGAGGTGCTATACGTCTTCCCAAAGGACTACAGGGCAAAGCTGGCTGGCAAATCGTTTAGGATGCGGGTCGAGCCTCTGGTTGACAAAGCCAAGGTATTTCCAGGAAGGAAGGTGTAATAATGCGCTTGGTTACTATGAGCTCTTCTGATATTGGTTTGTGCTGCTGCTCTTTTGTAGCAAGTGGGTGCTTATCTGGTACGTGTTTCATTTGGCACTGCGCTCGTTGCCTCAATTGTGCTGGTGTACACTACAATCATTGCCATTCTCTCAAGCTCAAGGTATGTTTAGTATATCAGGAAGAATTTGTGCACTAATTATTGTATGTTCACTGCCTAAAGGCCTGTTATGGAACAATATCTTCATCTTTGTCATATGGTTCAGTTCCCTGAAACGGGCATTCTGTGAATTTTATCTTAGAGGTGCTCTCTCTGTAATTTGATTCGTGAAGTGTTTTAAAAATGAAGTACACTTAGATTTCATGAGTTGCTTTTTTTGGGGACTTTAGTTGTAGGTTTTGTCATTTAACTCAACACCCCTTTGATTGGTAGCACTTCCTCTTCTACTAGCAGTGATGAAGATAGTCGTGGTAGGCGGCGGAGATCTTATGGTTCTACTGTCATCATTCCAACAGATATGTTTTGGTAAGTTTCATATACATTTTGTGAGATGTTCTGGATCACGCTATTATGTTATTTGACTTAAAAGAACAAAAATGCAATTCCCCTTGCTCTTGGACTCGTGTAGCTACTCAATCTGTCAACCACATGTCCAAATCATTTATATACTGTACATTTCAAGTTGGATGTTGCCTGTACTTTGCATGCTTAGTGTTTTGGAATTTTGTGTTCAAATAAACCATCCTAGGGGAAAAGGAAAAAGAACCCGAAACAAAGTTCAATTTGAAATGTTGCTTGTTGGCAAACCAATAGAAGAAAGTACATGGGTTGAAGGTATATACGTTTTTCCAGGAATGCATCCACTACACTTGTTGACATGTACAACAATGTTGTGACTAGAGTTCGAACAAGTGATGGAGACACGGATGACTTCCCGATTAGGATAGGACTACATCAAGGGTCAGCTTTGAGCCCTTATTTGTTTGCCTTAGTAATGGATGAGGTCACAAGAGATATACAAGGGGACATCCCTTGGTGTATGCTTTTCGCGGACGATGTAGTGCTAGTTGATGAAAGCCGAACATGAGTGAATCAAACTGGAGTTATGGCGGGAGACTTTGGAGTCCAAAGGTTTTAGACTCAGTAGAACTAAAACTGAGTATATGAGATGTGACTTCGGCACTACTACTCGGGAGGAGGAAGATATTAGTTTGGAAGGTCAAGTAGTGCCTAGGAAGGATACCTTTCGATATTTAGGATCAATGCTACAGAGAGACGGGGATATTGATGAAGATGTTAGCCATAGAATCAAAGCAGGGTGGATGAAGTGACGGCAAGCATCTGGTGTCCTATGCGACAAAAGGGTACCACAGAAGCTAAAAGGCAAGTTTTATAGGACGGCGATTAGACCTGCTATGTTGTATGGTGTAGAATGTTGGCCTACGAAGAGACGACATGTTCAACAGATAAGTGTCGCGGAAATGCGTATGTTGTGTTGGATTTGCAGTCATACAAGAAGGGATCGAGTTCGGAACGATGATATACGTGATAGATTAGGGGTAGCACCAATTGAAGAGAAGCTTGTCCAACACCGGTTGAGATGGTTTGGACATGTCCAACGGAGACCTCCTGAGGCACCGGTGCGTAGTGGAATCCTAGGTCAGGATAGTAACGTGAAGAGAGGCAGAGGAAGACCGAAGTTGACTTGGGTAGAGGCAATAAAAGGAGACTTGAAAGGATGGAATATACCCAAAGACTTAGCCTTAGATAGGAGTGCTTGAAAGACAGCTATTCACGTGCCTGAACCTTGATTGCTTTTGCTGGGCTTCATCTCTAGCCTACCCCAACTTGTTTGGGACTTAAAGGCTTTGTTGTTGTTGTTGTTGTTGCATCCACTACACTTGTCATGCAAATCATCTAATAATTTGGGCATGATAATATTCCTGATGAACAAGAACAATGATCCTAAGCCATCCAACTATTCAATTGTTAGAAGATTCTGTATTCTGTTGTTGGAAAGTTCCAGTGATATTGTTCTCACCATTTCATGTTAAGATGACTATAATGAAATGGGACATACACATATCATTTTGAAATTGCAACGTTGTATCGGAAGTTCTGAACAGAAAGTATCATGTACGTTCACTGTTCATGTGCCTGCAGGTACTTGGATGCAGATTATTACAGAAGGCGTCGAGTAGAAAACAAAAATGGGATGAACTTTATTGAATCTGTAATCTAAAAGGGTTTGACTTGATTGTTCATTCTCACTATGTTTTGATGGAATGTGTAGGTAGTTTGAAACTGTAGGTAATGTTTATTAAATAAATGCCACAGGTATTTTCGTTTGTGTTTGGGGATGGTGATCCAAACGATGGGCTTGAAGAGAAGCGGTGGAAGATGGTATTTTCTTTTTCTTTTTCTTTTGAGAAAATTTTGTTTCTTCATGACCATTTATTATATATTCATTTTTTGCTATTACAGATTTCTAATTCCTATTTGAATAATTCACAGATTGGGCAGTACATTTCATCAAACGGTGGAGTTGTCACAGCTGAAGAACTAGCACCGTTTCTTGATGTGCCACCTCCATCAGAAGAGTCCAAGGCATGTGAACTCTTGCCCTAAGTACTGCTTATTTAGTTAAGAGATTAAGTTCTCTACTCCCTGCACCTGTGAAAGCAATTTGCTCTTCCTTTGAATAATAAACTAAGGGAGGCTTATCGTATTCATATTTTCATATCATTTCTTGAACTGCAGGACGATGAATCATTTGTTCTTCCAGTTCTTTTACGTTTCCAGGGACATCCAGAAATTGATGAGCAGGTCCAACCTTCTTCTCTCTTAGCAGTTCAGACTTGTACCTAAGAACTACCATTGTCAAATATAGCCTACACTTTCAACCCACCCAGCTAACTCTGGTGGAGGGTTGGGGGGGGGGGGGGGGGGGGGGGGGGGGGATTACTGGGTTTTTTCTCCATTATGTACCAATGTTTTCAAGTCGTCCGATTAATCGTCGTACTCGGTCCCTGCTGACTGATTAGGGGTACCGTCGACTTGTACAAGTCGTCCGATTAATCGCGATTAATCGTCCTAGTCGGTACCGTGGCGACTAGGTTCGACTGGATGACTTGAAAACATTGTTATGTACCACCAAAAAATTTGGAATAAACAAATAACCCCAATCATGTCAGGTTCTCTACTAAAAAATAGTAGATCTCAATTGACTAACATACTATATCATTGGATCTTGCATGCCTAAGTATCTAATCCTTCAGATCTATTGCAAGTTTCCAATAAAGAAAAATGATAAAGGAACATGCAATGTGTGAGTAGATGTAAGAAAAAGGTGTTGGGAAATGCCATGTCCTGGATGATGAAGGGTGCAGCGGGTGGTTTCAGATGCCATGGAGGCGTCAGCCAAAGCAAAAACACCCTTACATTACATGCACTAGTTCCTTCACTTGGATGACGTTTGGTTGGTGGGAAATAGAGACTGGGAGGGAAATGAAGGGTGGGATAGAATTTATCCCGTGTTTGGATTGTGGGATAAGAAAATGAACATGGATTGGGATAGGGAAATAAGGCTTGCCTTTTCCCGGCCATCTATACCCGATGAGGGAGGGGGGGGGGGGGGGGGGGGGGGGGGGTTAGATTGGGAAATGATGTAGTGAAAGTGGAAGCGGGGCCAAAAGAGATAGCGATGGGTTAGATTGGGAAATGATGTGGTGGACGTGGAAGCGGGGCCAAAAGAGATAGCGATGAAGATGCCGCGGTCACCTCGTGCACTGGCCATCAGAGCAGTTGAGGACCGCTGCTCGCCTCGCGCCATGGGGTCGCCGGAGCCACCTTCCTCTCGAGTAGGTGGCTATGACCATCTACATCTGGAGTTGATGCTTCCCTCATTCTGCGCCGCACAGCCGCCTGCAAGTGCTGAAGCAGCTGCTTCCTCCCTCGATTCTGAAGTGTGTTAGGAGGTGCTGCTTCATTGATTAATTGTTGGAGACGATTGACGAGGTCAGGGAGCTGGGTCTATGGAGATTGGGGATAAGTTCGGCGGTTTGCAGCGTAGGGATAAGGATGATGTGCAGCGGAGGCTTTCTGTATTCTTTTTTTTAGAATATGGGGCGCACTTTAAACCCAAACCTAAACCTCCTGATAGGCCAAACAACGGATTGGGTTTAGTACCTTATTTCCTATCCGTAACCCACCCTTCTCAATCCTCTCCTATATCCATTTCCCTATCCCACTAGCAATCCAAACGCCACCTTGAGGTTGAGGAAGAAGGGGAATACAGGCATACGGGCTGCAACCATCACACATCAGTAGTTTGCAGCGAGTTAAATATTGTCCACCTTGGCTGACAGATAGCTCTGCCTGTGCCAGCTACATACTGAAGATGGCATTTTTCTGAGTAACTTAATGGTTTTGTTTTTCTTATAGGGCAATATCCTGTATCGATTCCCATCGCTGCAACGTACTGCTTCATCAAAAAGTGGTAGGAGCAGGGAATATGTGGGTACCAAATGGTCTGCAATGTTTAGCGGAATTGAAAAGTACTTAGAGGAGAAATCATGGAAATTCAGGTCAGTATATATCATTGTCATCCTTAGTGAAGTTGAACTAACCCAGGACGCAATTTTACCAAATAAAGAAGTGTGAAACTCCCATGATATTTTTTTTAGATTTCTAATACAATTAGTGTATGTGAATTTTAAATAGTATTTTGTAAATACGTTACATCAGGAGCGCAATGCATGAGGATCTAGAGATTAGGCGTTATGTTATATAGGTTGATTCATTAAGTGGTATTTTTTCATCAGCTCTAAATTTGCTATTTTAATCTATTCTATGCCCTTTCATACACCTACCCTGTTGATTTTGCAGTAAAGCGAATGCATCAGAGAAGGCAATGGTTGCTGGTTTGGGAGGACTCAATCTCTTTGGTGTCATCATTCTTGGAAACTTGTTGAAGTAAGAATTATACTAATTCTGGCCCCATGTATCATTGATAAATGATATGTAATGCTAACAATATGTATTAAAATTTATCATGAAGGCAAATGACAGTGACACCTGGTGGACTAATCTCATTTGTGGCACAGTTATATCCTTTGCTTCAGGTATGGCTGGGCTTGATATGCCTGTTTAGTACATATCGTGGCCACATTTATGCATATTTGGCCTGACAGAAATCACTAGCCCTTCTCTTTTTTAAGGGAGTTTCCAGATGTTGTGAATTTTGCAAAATTGTTGATTGTTGAATTACCTATGAATTAATAATATTATCAATGATATGTACTGATACAATGTGGTCATTTCTAGATATACGCTGGCTCCTTTTTTGCAATACCTTTATTTAGATGGTTTCTGCTACGCAAGACCAACAATGACATTAGAAAGAGGAATAAGGCAAGAGAACAACGAGCTCAGGAACTTGTGTCACCAGATTCTTCTCTAAGAAGAAAGGTAATAACAATTGAAGTTCCAGACAACTCTCTGTGTTTATTTTTCCGTTACCCATGTGTGGATCTGTTTGGAGAAAATCAGGATGGATTTGGAGCATTCACAGAAACCTTGTAGACTAGACTTATTGTGATCGGTAGCAACTTATTTATTCCTGACATTAGAAACTTCTAAAAAGAAACCTGTTATGGGCTTAATGTCCATGACTGGACCAGCAGGTCTAACAGTGGCTGACGAGGGCTCCCTGTCACCCTGTGGTACGGCCACGCGTGAACAGTACCTACTGGATTAAGCGTAGTTTAGGGTCATCTCTCTGCCTTTTGCTGAGTCTCTTAAACTGGTTTCAGCCTTTGTGCTAACTCTTTTAAACAGTTTTCAATCCTTTTTCTCCTTCCCCTAGCTGCCGCCACTCTCTGCCATGGCTCTTGTCTCCCTTCGCCCCCATCTCCATGGCAGCCACCTCCTCCCTGCCTAATAACTAGATCCATAGTGAAGCCACTGTAGAGGGGCTTAAAGCATAAGATCAAAGTGTGTGTCAATAATCTGTTATGCAGCTTGGATACTACATCCAATCACAATACTGGCTATTTGAATGAAAATATATGCTTATCATGACATTTTTAGATTGTGTGGTATGCACGTCTTTATTGCATTCTTTAATAATACTCAATTTATTTTGGTGCCTTATCATCAACTTCACGCCATACACATTTTAGATGCTACATCCAATCACAATTTACAAATATAAGTCTATCTAGGTTTGTCCTAAAGATCTTTTGAACTTTGACTAGCGATATCCAAAATTTTATATAGATTGACAATACAAGATTGGGATTACTAGATTCTTTGTGGAAAAATATTCTCCTAATGTATAATTCTTTCCACTTCAGATAATGTATTTTTATTAATATTACTAGCTGTCGATGTCCGAATGGGCTTATATTTCCAACTAGAGGAAGTAATTGATACTTGGCTTCATGACCTTCTCTAAGTTGGTCTTTTTTGAACCTTTGAAGTAGCATAAATTTGGCTTGTGTTTTCCTATATTTTCAGTTGCTCAGTGCACGCGATATGGCTGAACGGAAAGTAATTACGCCGGAGGAGATCGTCTATACTACTGAAAAGGATCTATTGGAGCAGGATTATGAAGTCAAGGAGTGGGAGAGGAGATTTAAGGAGCTTGAATCAGAGTGATGGACATGACCGATATACTTGACATTTGTAGTAGCTCTACACGGTCCTCCCATCAGACTTGGTGGTAATTTTTATCTGCATCCAATTGAGTGGAAGATAGATCTGACTGAACCACTCAACCAAGTGAAATTGGATGGTACTGGACCTCACTAACAGTCATATCACCACCGTCCCACCACTAACCACTTTGCTATGAAAGTTTTGTGGAAGCTGTTGGTTTCATTGAAATCGACCATTGTTTGCAAGCTGATGTACATATCTGTGGCATTGATCTGCATATTTGTATAGTTCCATTCACGGGACTGGAGATCAAATTCAGATTTCGACACGAAAAACAGGGAATATAGATATGATGTTACTCGGTTTGAGTGGAGTCCCATCAGAACATGTAAGATGATCTGACCTCGTTCGCTGGTCTGAAACTGGCTGAAAAACACTGTTCCGGCTGAATTGTTGTGAGAAAAACATTGTTCTGGCTGAAAAAAGAAGCCGAACAAGCCGAATATAAGGTAAGCCGAATAAGTCCTGTCAGGGGACTCAGACCTGGGCATTCGTGTCAGAACTCAGAACTGTCTTGTCTAGGAATAGACATACTGTTACAACTTTCAGCCAGGTGAATCAATTCATGATAGGAACGTAACAATTTCTTGCATTAAGATGAAAATGTGTATCTCCTATTCTCCTGTATGCGTTTTATCATTGTGATTGAGACACTTTCGCCTCAACGTGTCCAGTTTCTGTACTCCATACACGGAGAATTAAACAAGGGAAATCTACCAAGGTCAAAAGAGCAGAATTACATAGTATATTTGATACCAATTATCCCACCAATAAATAGTTGCAGTCAATGCAGCTATTCCTACTGTTTGTACCTTTCATTTTTTGGGTGAAAAGGTAAGCTCTGATGAATCGACGATGCATATGCTTCAGTCAGTTCTAACCTATTGTCAGTGTGAGTACAGTAAGAGGTTCTGATCGCTATCAAAAATCCAGTATACGCACTCAAGTTGAGGTGACCAAATTACTCAGAAGTTCCTGCCGAATATGCCAGTTTGTTATTTATCTGACGTACAGAAAAAAATGCTGTACAATGGTAATGTCAAACTGATTTACCTTGAGTTGCGACAGGAAACCCTGTCAGCATGAGATGCTTAGCTAACATTTCCTAGCTGCAGTTGTTAGTGCTCCTGCTCCGTCGGTAGCCTAGGCTGTCAGGATATAGGCCGAATGCGACGGACGCCATGGTGACTAGTGCAAACAAACGAATCACCTGCCAAACACAAAATGCACAAGGGGGTATTTCAGTTTTAATTTAATATATACAGGCACATTTCAGACGACAGCAGATGGGATTGGTCTGCGTGTGAATTTGTGTTAATGCAACTACTGATTACGGCATCCTCCCTTTCCCGTGGTGGAGAACCTATTCCTTGCGACCGACCATGCCTAACCTGGCCATGCCACTCGGCATCTATCACTCACTCTCTCCCAGTTCCAGTGCTCCAAATGTGACAAGACTGGAACAATTAATCAAGAATATACCGCACGTACCTGTCGTGCTGCAGTCGACGACGACACCAGCATCGGCGGGAGGTATCCGTGCAGGCCGACGTTGTACACCGGTGTGCCATCGGGGTAGAAGAGGCCGTAGTTCCTCTCGGACGCCGGGCCGGGCTTGAGGTTCTCGTTGAAGAGCGCGAACACGTAGACGTCGACGGGCGTGGCCGGGCGCAGCGGCGTGCCCTGCTTCATCTCGATCCGCTGCAGCAGGTTGCGGATGTAGGTCCCCGTGTACTCGGGCGTGGCGCCGGGCTCGTCGGCGTCGCCCCGCGACGGCCACCCGGTCTCCGACACCTTGACCTCGACGTCCGTGTACCCGAGCCCCTGGATTGCCGCGTACACGGCGTCCACCTGGTTGTCGTGCGGAGCCCCGTGCGGGCGTCGACGACGCCGGCGGCGTTGGGGCGGAAGAGCACGTAGTCCAGCGGCACCCGCGCCGGGTCGTCCTTGTACGCGAAGTAGACGCCCATGATGTCCAACGAGTGCGCCGTGGTGACGTTGACGCGGCCCTGAAGGCCCAGCGCGCCCAGCGCCCTGTGCATGGCGGGGAGCACCGCGGCCTGGAGGGCCGTGTCGTTGCCCTTGAACACCTCGTTGCCCACGGTGACGCAGGTGATGCGCGCCCCCGCGCGGAGGTACGGCACCACGTGCTGCTGCAGGCACGCCTGCGCCGCCGCGGGTCTCACCATGGCCGGGACGTACTCGTTGCCGATGCCCACCACGAACTCCCCGCCCGTGCCCAGGAACGGGCGCAGGACGTTGGGGTCGGCGTCGTACAGCTTCACCTTGCTGATCCGCATCGACCGGAGCAGCCACGACACCCGCGCCGGCGACGGCAGGTTGTTGGCGATCTGCCCGTAGTTGACGCCGATCGACAGGGACTCGGCCACCGTCACTTGCTGATTTGCAATTAATTATATTGATTGTCTTAATTTTTTTTGTTATATATCAGCATCGAGGACGAGTACAAACTCATCCGATCTAGGCTAGATTGTGGTTCACACATTCATTCCGGTGAAGTTTTAGTGACAGTGAGTGGTGATCCGATCTGTGGCCATTAAAACAAGGAGATCGAAGAAACACAGCTTAATTAATTTGATGCATGTGTGATAATTTGACCATGGTAACACAGCGCTGGGTACGTACGTAAGAGTATGGAATATAGGAGTATAATACAACTATACAAATAGCTAGTATAATGCTACGGTCTACGGAGCACGTGATGCAATGGAAGCAAGATCTCAGTGGACCACATCGGCATGTGTGGCTCTGCCACCACTGTCACTGTCACTGAGAGCTACCAATAACCTAAAAAAACTGCTCACCATTCGTTTTTCTTATAATCCGTTTTTTAGTTTGTTTTTTTCAGCCAGAACAATGTTTTTCTCTCACAACAAATTAGCCGGAACTTCCAATTGCACAAATCGCCGGGCACACCAGATTGGTAGCTGGCGACCACAACTTTAGTGGTGTTTAAATCCAGCTAAAGTTTAGGATATCACATTAGGTCATGTGAGAGTGTTTTTGATAGTAATAATAAAATAAATTACAGAAGTCCTTAGTAATCCACGAGACGAATTTATTAAGCCTAATTAATTCATCATTAGCACATGTTTACTGTAGCTTTATTGTATCACCACTTTGTCAAATTATGGACTAATTAGGCTTAAAAAATTCGTCTCGCAAAATTAGTCGCATTCTGTGTAATTATTTATTTTTTTAGTTTATATTTAATACTCAATTCATGTATCAAAATATCCGATATGATAGGGACTAAATTTTAGGAGGAGAAACTAAATAAAGCTCATGCTCATCGTCATCAGTGACAGATAATTCAGGAGCGAGTAAATTAAGCTGGCTGCTTGCCAGTGGGCATTTTGCGCTTCGGAAAAGCGCCGTGAAAAGCTGAAATGGCGATTCGGAGTTGAGATATGCCGCCATAGTGGGCGGCGAGAGCGCCTTACGCCACGCCGCACCTGGCATTTGCAAGCTAGACTATAGCGAACATTCCATGTCATTTCCGTGATTCCATTTCGCCTCTGAATTAAGCGGTGAAGTGATAAGCTCAATTGGTTTTGGCAACAGCACATGGAAATGTACTACATGATCTTAACAAATGTGCCTTCTACTCTAGCTACAGTGGAATCTTAGCAAAGGGTCCTTGTAACCATATGCGAGCTCCGATCCAAGACTGGCAAGGCAGCACACAAAAACGTAGCTAAGCTAAAGATTAGGCAATTGGCAAGAACATCACACACTACCTGTGCAGGCTAGTCAAGAACCTCAACGACCATATCCATACCTTGTCACAATTATTGGGTATTTGGCGAGCTGATTATTCTAGAGGTTGTGTGGAGATTGATTGACCGATGCTAGTAAACTCACCTGTGAGGAGGATGGGGACGACGAGCAGGACGAAGCAGCAGGCGGCGGCGAGGTTGCAGGACGGAGCTGGCAGCGACAGCGCAGTTCTTGACGGCCTCCCGGCTGTTGCCATCCACGCACCTCCACCGGATTCCGCCGCTCCCCATACAGAAGGACGAACACGTGCAGGGACGCAGAGGAGCGACCAAGAAACTCCAATCAGATGCATAGAGGCAAGGAAGGCGCACGGCGGACGCACGCAGCACGCAGGGGAATGACCTTGTTGGAGGCTGTTGGCTACACACGCAGTTGGATGTGTTATATTTTTGAGGACTCAATCGAGCCGTTCACCAAATCGGGTACATAGAATAGGAATACATGTTCAAGATTTATAGTATATACACAAAACCTAATACATGAACTACAGAGATATAAAAGGAAGAAAATGGGTAGGTGAAATAGGAAGTCGCAGACCATCGAAGGCCGTAGTGGTCGAAGCCGTCGGAGTGGTGGAAGTGCCGGCCGCGGCCTCGTTCGCGGACACCATCTGCGCGCCGGCAGCGACGTTCGGTGGAGAGAGAGGAGTCGGTGCAGTGGCGTCCTTGGCGGCGGCGTGTGCGTCGTGGTGGCATTGCCGGCGTCGGTGGTGCTTCCCGTCGCTGGCAGCGCCCCTTCTCAAGATCGGGTTAGGGTTAGGATGTCAGTGGGGTGACTGGCGGCGCGGTGAACCTCGTACCACGAGCCCCGGCCCCCACCTTTCCTTTATAGGGCTGTGCGACGGGGGCCCACCAACCATGTAGGGTTGGACGCCCCCGATCAGGGCGCGAGAACAAGGCCTAAAGGCCATTGGGCCTAATGGCGTAGGAGATCAATCCAACATTCTCCCCTTGATCTCTCATCACTTTCTTCGTTCTTTAATTCTTACTCAAACTTTCGATTCATATTTTTCTTGCTTCCATCCTATTTCATCACAGATTAGTGCTTAGAACTGTCCCATCGTCACAGCAATTAGTGCCGTTAGACTAACAGCCACAATACACTTCTCTGTTTTGAAATGTAAACTTTTTTTGGGCCCTTCGTATGTTCGGGAATCATAGGCTTTCCCTTAAACCCATGTCGGCTACGTGTTCTCTGAACACGTTGGGTGGTAAGCCCTTTGTGAGCGGATCCACGAGCATTTTCTCTGTACTTATATGCTCAAGATTTATTATAGGATCCCGAACTTTATCTTTCACAACATAGTACTTTATGTCAATGTGTTTGGCAGCACCACTTGACCTATTGTTGTGAGCATACTGTATTGCTAGGTTGTTATCACAATACAACCTCAGTGGTTCATTTATATTATCAATCACTTTCAATCCGGGTATAAATTTCTTCAGCCAATTCACCTGCCCCGTTGCATCATAGCATGCTACAAACTCGGCATACATTGTCGAGGATGTAGTTACGGTTTGTTTGAAGCTTTTTCACGATATAGCCCCTCCTGCGAGAGTAAATACATATCCTGATGTGGATTTTTTTTCTTCTCCCGCATAATCAGAATCTGAATACCCCTCTATCTGCAGGGAATCATATCTTCTATACGTAAGCATGAGGCCTTTCGTACCCTGCAAATAACGCAGGACTTTCTTCACTAATTTCCAATGTTTAATTCCTAGATTCTTTTGATATCTGTCAAGTAACCCGGTAACAAAAGCTAAGTCAGGGCGTGTACACACTTGAGCATATTGTAAACTTCCAACAGCTGAAGCATACGGTACCGTTTTCATTCAGTCAATTTTATATTGGTTCTTGGGACACTGATGTTCCCCAAATCTATTGCCCTTGACTATAGGAGCACGTGAAGGACTACACGCATGCATACTAAATTTTTTCAGGACCTTTTCTATGTATGCCTTTTGCGATAATCCTAGAACCCCCTTTCTTCTGTCTCGGTGAATCTCTATTCCCAAAACAAACGAGACCTCACCGAGATCTTTCATATCAAAGTTTGAGGACAAGAATTTCTTCGTTTCCATTAGTAGATTGATATCACTAATAGCAAGCAAGATATCATCCACATACAAAATTAGGAATATGTAGTTTTCATTCTTGAACTTTGCATAAACGCAATTGTCCTCAACATTTTCTTTAAACCCAAAACCTTTTATCGTTCTATCAAACTTCAAATACCACTGTTTTGAAGCTTGCTTCAATCCGTAGATTGATTTATTCAGGTGGCATCTCATATTTTCCTTTTCTTTTATGACAAAACCTTTCGGTTGTGCCATATAAACATTTTCTTCCAAATCCCCGTTTAGGAAAGCCGTCTTTACATCCATTTGATGTAACTCCAAATCATAGTGGGCTACAAGTACCATTATAATTCTGAAGGAATCTTTACATGAGACTGAAGAAAACGTCTCATTGTAATCAATCCCTTCTCTTTGCGTGAAGCCTTTCGCCACAAGTCGCGCTTTAAATCTTTCTATATTCCCTTGGGAGTCATATTTTGTTTTATAGACCCATTTACAGCCTACTGTTTTGGCTCCTTTAGGAATATTTTCTAAGTTCCAAACTTTATTGGTACTCATTGATTTCAATTCATCTTTTATGGCCTTAAGCCACTTTGATGAGTGATCGCTTCTTATGGCTTCTTCAAATGAGGTGGGATCATCCCCCATCTAAAATTCTTTTGTTTCATAAACTTCATAGTCATCAGTTATAACTTCATAGTCATCAGTTATAACTGATCTTCTTATTCTTTGAGACCTTCTAGGTGCCTCTGGCACTTGTTCCACATTGGGCTATTGTTGTTCTTCCTCATGTGCATCATTTGGTTCTATAGGTTCCTCAAGGATAGGTTCCTCAAGGACTAGTTCCTCATGTTCATTCATTGTCACCACGTGAGAACTTGCAACAGGTGTTGGCACTACAGTGTCCTGCATTGTTGGTGCAACAGCAGCAGGTAGCATGAAGAATGGTTCTTCAACCATCGGAGTGGGTACATGTACCCACTTTTCCTGTAGGCTGATTTCTCGTGCTACCATGCTCCCCCTGATCATGTTATCCTCTAAAAATACAGCGTGTCTTGTTTCTACAATCTTCGTATGTCTGTCAGGACAATAGAAGCGATATCCTTTCGATCTTTCTGGATAGCCAATAAAATGGCAGCTGACTGTCTTGGAGTCTAACTTTCCTATGTTTGGGTTAAACACTTTTGCCTCAGTCGAACAGCCCCACACACACAAATGGTTAAGTGAGGGTTCCCTTCCTGTCCATAATTCATACGGTATTTTAGGCACTGATTTACTTGGTACTCGATTAAGTATGTGAATGGCGGTTTTCAGTGTCTCCATACATAAACTAATCGGTAATGTGGAGTAACTCATCATGCTTCTTACCATATCCATTAAGGTACGGTTACGTCTTTCAGACACTCCATTTTGCTGAGGCTCCCCCGGTGTGGAGTACTGAGCAACTATGCCATTTTCCTGTAGAAACCTTGCAAATGGTCCAGGAATTTGGCCATATGGGGTATGTCGCCCATAGTACTCTCCACCTTGGTCTGATCGTACTATCTTGATTTTCTTATTGTGCTGATTTTCAACTTCAGCTTTAAATATTTTGAATTTATCCAATGCTTCCGATCTTTCTTTAATTGGATAAATATTGCCATAACGAGAGTAGTCGTCTGTGAATGTTATAAACGAGTCATAACCATCCACACTTTTCACAGAAAAAGGACCACATATGTCTATGTGGATTATTTCTAAAATTCCTGTGCTTTGTTTGGCATCTTTCTTAATTTTCTTGACATACTTTCCTTTGATACAATCAACACATTGTTCTAAATCTAAAAATTCTAAGTGCGAGAGAATTGATTCCTTAACCAATCGTTCTATTCCCCCCTCGAAATATGGCCTAAGCGACAATGCCATAATTTCGAAGAGACATAATCAATTCTCTTCTACTTCTTAGTTACATCTGCAGATGGGGAATCATTCACATTCTCATCGCATACATTGTTCGCATTCTCAGCAAGAGATAATAAATAAAGCTTGTCTTGTCGGAAGACAAGACCAACACATTTATTATCAACCAGTATCTTACACTTGCCACCACCAAAGTGGCAATCAATTCCATCATCATCAAGTTTCGAAACGCTTATCAAATTTCTACGCAAAGAGGGAACATAAAGTACTTCTTTAAGTCTAAGTACAAAACCATTATTCAATTCTAAAGAAAAAACTCCAATGGCTTCAACATTAGCTTGCACTCCATTTGCAACTTTAATCGTTCTTTCTCCTCTTTGCAAGGTTCTCGTCCCACTTAACCCCTGTAAGGAATTTGCAATATGAGTAGTTGCACCTGAATCAACCCACTAAGTGGATTTATCATAACATAAATATAGAGATTCATCTACAAATATAATAAATTCATCACCTTTCTTTAGTAGAGATTTCAGGAAGTCTGGACAATCCCTCTTGTAGTGTCCCTTTTTGAAGCAGTGTTTGCACTGATCTTTTTTCAGCTCCACCATACTGCTGATTCTCAGAATCCTAAGGTTTCTTTTCCTGTGAATTGGAGGAAGAGGCCTTATCCCACTTAGGTTTCCCTTGTGGTTTAGAATTCTTGCCATTAAAGTTCTTTCTTTTGTTATCCTTCACAAAATGAGTGGATTCATATTGTGAGGACTTTATCCTCTCCTCTTCTTGAGCACACATTGAGATGAGTCTTTCTATGCCCCATCTTTCAGGCTGCATATTGTAGTTCACAATGAAGGTGTCATATTCTTTTGGCAAAGAAGCAAAAATCAAATGAATCAGGAAATCCTCCTCCTTCAAATTCATTTCCTTTAGCTTAGATGCCGTAGTGTTCATCTTCAAAATGTGCTCTTTTATGCTACCACCAGTGAATTTCTCATTCACAAGCTTCTTAATCAGTGAACTTGATGTGGTCTTGGTAGACCCAATAAACTGACTCTTGATTTTCTCAAGATATTATTTAGCAGTAGCACATTCAGGGATTGAGCCCCTTATCTGTTCTTCTATGGTGGCTTTGGCCACCAACAGGCACTTGCGGTTGGAGAGAGTCCATTGCCTATGTTCAAGGTCATATTTTATTCTTATTTCAGCATGATCATGCTTTCGAGCAACGAAATCAGCGTCAGATTCATTTTCACCTCTCACTGGGTCCTCTGGCTCGGTAGGACACGGTGAGGTGATGGCAAAATCGACCTCTCCCAACGCAAGTTCCAATTCATACTTCTCCCGCCACACACGGTGATTGGTCCCATTGAGTGTCGGGATGTTAGCAATGTTCACAATGCATTTGCCTCCTGAAATCACACCAGAGTAAGTAAGAAACATTTATACATAAAATTTTATGCTTTAACTCAACGTTGGTCAAATTAAAACTTATAATTCATCCATGCAAACATTTTACATCACCGTTGGGCAGAAGTAAAATTAATGCATAAGTTCTAATGGATCAAAATTATAATATTGTTATTAACAACGTTGGTCAGAAAATAACAACATCATAATCTCATCAAAAAAAATTATCAGAAATTCATCACTTCTCTTAAAATTAAATTATCCCGTTGGTTCAAATTTAATCAAAGAGAACAATAATTATCATGCACAGCGGAAACTTAATAATCTTTCATATTATTATTTTCCAGAAGCACTAAAAAATTCACTATTTTCTGAGCAAAATATCATTGGAAAAAATTTGCACAGAAAAATTGTATCAAAATCATTCAAATTCATCAAAAAATATGCATTAAAATTGCTCCTGGAAAATAATAACAAAATTTTTCTTTCATTTCAGCCCAGCGCGGCCCAGCTCGCCCATACGTGCGGCCCAGCCAGCAGCGCGCGCTGCAGCGGCCCAACCGTCTGCGCCCGCACAGGCCGCACCCAGGCAGCAACCTGGACCTGGGCCGGCAAAGTGCCGCGCGCGCTCGCGCCCGCCTGGGCCGGCGACGGCCCGAGCATCCGTGGCCGTTGGATTCATCGGACGGCTGTGCGCCGTCTTTGGGCGAACAAAAACGGCCTCTGGCCACGTCCTCCCAAACCCTAGAGCCATTCGCTCCTCCCTCTTCTCTATCTACTCTCTCTTAGCCGCAGTAGCGAGGCGAGCGCAACCGAGAGCGAACCGAAGGCGGAGGAGCAGGCGATCCATGGCGCCGTTGCCGGCCCCCTCGCCGGCGCGCGTGCTCCCCAACGGGTGAGCACGCCGCCGTCGAGCGGCCTGGCCGCGGCGCCCCTTTGGCCGAGCCCGGCGAGCGGCTGCCCCCGGCCCTTCTTCTCCCGCGCCGGCGAAGGGACATCCGACGCGTGGCGAGGTAGACTTTCTTCTCCCTTCGGATTCGATTTCTATCTTATTTCTTTTCTTTTTTTTAGTTCATCCGAATGGGAGACTAGGGTTAGGGTTAGGGTTCCGACCCTTCTTTTGTTTGATTCGAGTTCTCCAAGGTTATCCCCTTTCCCCCTCTTCGGATTTGGGTCTGATTTTCTCTTATCCGAAAGGATTTAGATCTAGGGTTCGGGTTAGTTTGACCGATTTGAAATCGGTTCGATTTGATTTCTTTCTTTCGCCCGATTCAAAATCGAATGTCTCTGTTCTTCTTTCTATTTTCTTTTTCCCGATCCGGTTTCTTCTCTAACCTAGCTCCGGTACCATTGTTATATTTCTTAGGACTCAATCAAGTCGAGTTCACCAAATCGGGTACATAGAATATGAATACATGTTCAAGATTTACAGTATATACACAAAACCTAATGCATGAACTATAGAGATATAAAAGGAAGAAAAGGGGTAGGTGAAATAGGAAGTCGCAGACCATCGAAGGCCGTAGTGGTCGAAGCCGTCGGAGTGGTGGAAGCGCCAGCCGCGGCCTCGTTCGCGGACGCCATCTGCGCGCCGGCAGCGACGTTCGGTGGAGAGAGAGGAGTCAGTGCAGTGGCGTCCTTGGCGGCGGCGTGTGCGTCGTGGTGGCGTTGCCGGCGTCGGTGGTGCTTTCCGTCACTGGCAGCGCCCTTTCTCAAGATC
The DNA here is from genome assembly GCF_019320115.1 of Miscanthus floridulus. Lineage (NCBI taxonomy): Eukaryota > Viridiplantae > Streptophyta > Magnoliopsida > Poales > Poaceae > Miscanthus > Miscanthus floridulus. The sequence goes on along the minus strand of NC_089587.1, from coordinate 148,219,189 downwards.
GGGTTAGGGTTAGGATGTCGGTGGGGTGACTGTCGGCGCGGTGAACCTCGTACCACGAGCCCCGGCCCCCACCTTTCCTTTATAGCGCTGTGCGACGGGGGCCCACCAACCATGTAGGTTTGGGCGCCCCCGATCAGGACGCGAGAACAAGGCCCAAAGGCCGTTGGGCCTAATGGCGTGGGAGATCAATCCAACAGGATGCTGCAGGCCTGCAACGTCAGACAGAGTATGTATATAAATAAATAGGGCCTCGCCTCTGTGGCTCTGTCTGGCTTGATCCGTGGCACCGGCAGTGGCGAGAATGCAAGGAAAGAGACGAGGATGAGGATGGGCCCGAGCCGGGGGCAGCTCATGTACCACCGCACTTTGGCACTTCCAGCAGAATGGCACCTGCCACCTTCCTTCGGCTGCCTCTCTCCGACCGCTCCACTGCAGGTCCGTACAGTATCATTTTCTATATTTTAGGTTTAGACTGTATCTAGGGTGTTTAGAACTGCTCCACAAATTCTGCTTCATGAACTTCCGCTCTGTTCGCTTGGTTTATAAGCCGTATTTTTTCAGCCAACAAACAATATTTTTCTCGCATAACAAATCAGCCAACAGTACTTTCAGCCCAAGCGAACAAAGCATTCACCATGAAGCAGCTCTATAAAAAATTAGAGTTTGTGATGCACATCTTTAGGTGTTTTCATAACTCCACATTTTTTCCTCGAACAAAGTGCGTGAAGCTGAAACCGTTTGGCTAAAAAACGTGGAGCAGAGTTGAAAAACATGGAGCGGAGTAGTCCCAAACACCTTCTTAAACAGAGTAAAATGTTTTTTTAATAGAGATGCCAATTAGCTGGTTTTAAAGTGGTTTATGAACTCCGATCCTACTACCGACTAAGGGCAGGTACATTGTATGAGTTGTCGTTGCCGTACAACTCACAACTTTATTTGTATTCTATCCATAAATTAAGAAATTGTGAGTTACTACGAGACAACTTAGAAAATAACCATTATACATGTTGTCTGTTAAGTCGTCTTAAAATTACGTGGTGCTACATAAGACTACCTATGAGACAAGACCAATATACTTACCCTAAACGTTGACCTTTGTTCCATTTATTAGGCTGTTTCCACTGTTTAAATGGTCAATCCATTTAATGGATTATTTAGGGTGGTATAGTGGTATAAATGACACATTTGTCTTCCATTTACCATGTACATTAAATATATGGCCGTTTAGGTGAACAGAAGGATAAAAAATAGGATGCCTGCAATCCCTCATGCCACAACCATTCAAGCCCTGTTTGGATGGTGTGGTTCTAAGAAACTTCAGTTTTAGAGCAAGAGATGTGCACAACTATGGTTCAGAAAAAAAAAGTCTAGAATGGAGTTTCTAAAACTCCGAAAAGACTAGCGCTTTAGCAGTACCATGGTTTTCAAAACTACAATAGTTCTTTACATCCAATCGTCGTTATGGTTTTTAAAACCAAAGTATATTCTATAAAACCATAGTATTTTTCTAAACAACAAGACTTTGCACCCAAACAGGGCCTCAAGGTTTTAGTAGAAAACCTTGACTATTTTTCAACTGCTTGTTCTCTCTCTCCTACTGTTGTCCATCAAATAGCTCATAACCTTTCTTTTAACGTCAAGCCAAAAGCAACAGTGATTTCTCTCTCTGGTGGGGTGTTTAGTTTAATGAACCACTGCATCCGAGAATTTAAAAGAAGTTTTGATACTCTAAACAATTTTAAATAAAAATTTATCTACTATAAAGTTCGTCTTTGTCTGTCTTCATATGCAAGTTATGATTTTTAGATAAATATTAAGGAATGTATGTGGTGTTTGGTTTGACTTTTGGCTGTAGCTTTTATTCCCAAAAGCCCAAAAGCCAACCAAAGGGGGCCTGCTAGACCAATAGCTTTTGCAAAACCAGCTTTCATGTAGTTCATTTTCTACAGCAGGGGAGGAGCTGCTTTCACCGGCTGTAGGCGTGCATAATTACCCGCATTGCCATCCGTTATGAAGAAAACGGTTTGATCCTTCTCGTTCTTTTCCCTCATCCGCGCGAGAGGCCCAACCGCGCGAGTGGAAGAGGCCACTGCGCTAGGGTTTCCCGGCGGCGCAACTCGCCGGCCCTGCCTCTGGCGGTCGAGCGGCACCAATCCAGGCAACAGATGAGTTCTCCTCCCTCCCTCCGGCGGCGCGGCCCCTCCCCCTCCCTCCAGCGCTCGAGCAGCACCGGCGAGGAGCTCCTCTACTCGCGCGGACGCGGCCCCGACGTGCTCCTCCAGCGGCGGTGGACGAGCGGCACCGGTCCCTGCGACCCCCATCACGACCTCGACCCCTTCCCCGGCGACCCCCGTGAGCGCCACCCTCCCTCCGGCGAGCTCCTCCGCGGCTGGCGAGCTCCTCCCTCTCCGCCACCGTCCCTAGGCTGGCGAGCTCCTCCGGTGCTCCTCCCTCTCCGCTCACGGCCAGCCCCAGGCGGCGCCACGGCTACCATCTCGGGCGAGCGGAAGAAGAAGCATCTGTGAGGCTCACGAGCAGGGCCCACTTGTTAGTGAGACAGGCTTATCCAAAAGCCACAGTTGTTTCACCAAAGGGGCTTTTAACTTTTTCACAGCTCCTATCCCACAGTAGCTTTTCAAAAGCCCACAGCACACAGTTGCTTTTACAAAATCCACGGTTCAACCAAACAGTACTGTAGTATAATAGTCAGGAGCATAATAGCCATTTTTTAACAGTTCTCTGGTCTATTCCTAGAAAAAAATATTATTTTAACAGCTAAAGTTTCTAGGAGTCGATTGCCACAATTGAAGATTATCTTCTTGCAAAAGCAACATGGAGTAGTATCCATCGGCAAATACCAACATTGCAGTGTCGTACAACAAATTTATACCCAATTAAATGTGGTGGTACATCATGTGTTATCTTATCTCATCAAAATATCAAATGTTGGTGTAATGATTCCATTCCTAGTGTTTCTACTAATTATTAGCTTATAAACAACGTGATAACAATAGACCAATCTCTTCTCTTTGACAAACCCTAAGGAAAAAAACCGAGTGAAAAAGATGGTGGACTACGTGCCTCCACTGCCGGATCTATTTCACAAACCCTAACGGAAAACAGTGGTAGCTAACCCCTGCGGCACACACGTGCCTCTACTGCCGGATCTTGAGGCAAAAGGTTTCAAGACTCCATTTAGGACTGGGGTTTTGACCTGCCTTCCTGCAAAGAAGAGAGGCGAAAGCCATGATTGCGTTCTCCGAGTCATCCTTCGTCGGCTCCTCCGGCTCGACGGCACGTGCGCCCCGGTGCCTGGCGGCCGCTGCTCGGGCTTCGGGTAGGTGGGCTCGCGTCCAATGCAGGCACGCATCCCGCCTGATCCGTTCCCCCTCCGGGCGGATCGCATTTGCTCGCCGCGTCTGGTCCGCACACCGAGCGGAAGCTGCTGTGTGGCAACAGCCATGGCACGCCGGAATCTGGCAGGGGCACTACCCGGAAAACGGGGAAACCCTCGACCATGAGCGATGTATTTCCCGTTGTTTAGAGCACTTGCAATACATGATGGTTAATCAGGATTTAACGGTATTGTTTTTTTCCGGATATATAGATGATATGACTTATCGTAGCAAATTAGCACTGGAAATTTGTCAGTCTAGCTTGCGTGCATGTATTCATATGAATCAGTAAACGTGTGTATTTAATTACTTGAGCGTTTGCGTTTGTACTTGCATAAAAACAAAGGTATGTATAAAAAGATAATCTCACAAACTTATTTAGATAACCAAAGGGTAAAGTTGCGTGTCAGTTTGTTTTTTAACCCTAAATTATGAAATTGGATAATGAACATTCTCTAACTGCTAAAATTGGACAAATTTAATCCTCTAGCAGGTATAAAAAATAGTTTTCTATTTTCTAATAAAAATTAGTTTGGTCTCTACAAATTCATAATTTATTTTTTGAATCAGAAAAATATATATTTATACAAAATAACTATATATAGATCATAAACATTTAGATAACATTTTAAAAAATGGTACCAGTGTCATATATTTTTTTCATTAAAAAACTTAATTATGACCCTTTAGATATCAAAGCTTATTTTTAATATTTTTACAAAATAGAAACCCACCTATGAAATAAATCAAAGACCAAATTTATTCGATTTTGATAGTCGGAGGATGTCCATTATGTGATTACGCAATTTAAGGTTGAAAACCAGATTAACATGTAACTTGGGAAGTCGAAAAGTATACTTTTCCTATACTTAAACCAGTTCTTGTGGGGAATAGCATCCTCCATCTCGGCAGTCATTACAAATTCTCCACCATGTTTCTCTCGTGCAAGCCAAACAAAAAACCTTGGGGATGTTTATTTGTACCTCAGGTGCTAGCCTAGCCAACCACCCATTTTAGTCATAGGGCATCAAAATGCGACGCCTGAAAATGACAATATATTTTTTTAGCTCCGAAACCGAATATTCCCTTCAAACATCTCCAACGGCTCTTTTTAAACCCACTCTCTAAATTATCATTTGAGGAACCATTTAAATAAAAATTCGTCATTATATCTTTTCGACCTCCAACAACTTTATGCACGCACTTTGAAGAGTCAACCTCACTCTCTATCTTTGCCTTGCAAAAAAACCGGAATAGAGGATCACAATATTTAGAGATCTAATACTGAAAAGCTATTAGATGACTTTTTTCACCCAAAATGTATTTTTCTAATGGTACAGAAAGATATAAAGAGTCTCTTTAAATTGCTCTTAGCTCCTATCTGGGACCCCAAACCAAATAGAATAAAGTGAGACGAGGGCCAAGGATGGGCCCGTAGTTGGAGGTGTTTGGTGGCGGGGACGAGAAGTAGAGGAAGCCGTGTGGTTCAGTCCACCGTATCCGAGGAAGGGAAGGCGTGAACCCTACTGTCGCCGACATGGGAGAGCACAACGACAAGGATAAGGAGGTGATGGAGCGGGCGTGGAACCAGGCAGCCGAAAATCTGGTATGGCCGATGTTAACCCACACCAATTACCAGGAGTGGTCCACGCTTGTACAGTGCAACCTTGAAGGCATGTATCTGTGGGATGCGATCGAATCCAATAAAGTGGAGAGACGCCAGGATTGGCTCGCTTTGGGCGCGATGATCCGGGGCGTGCCGCCGGAGATGCACTCCATGCTCCTGAATAAGAAGTTGGCAAAGGAGGCATGGGAGGCAATCAAGTTGATGCATCTCGGTGCGGAACGTGTCAAGGAGGTGAATGCATAGAAGCTGTTGGCGGAGTTTGAGTCGTTCGCATTTAAGATGGGTGAGACGATCGATGACTTTGCCATCCGCATCACCAGGCTCGCCACCGATCTGCGTGGTCTTGGCGAGGAGAGCGTGGATGACACGCGCGTCATGAAGAAATTTCTTCGAGTTTTCCCACCGCGCTACAACCAAGTGGCGGTCACAATCGAGATGTTTTGCGACATGAAGAAGCTGTCCATTGAGGAGCTTGTGGGTCGCTTGCGTGCGGCCGAAGATCGGTTCAAGCCCTCGGTGGAGTAGGTGACAGACAAGGCCAGTCGACTCCTGTTGACGGAGGAGGAATGGGCGGCTAGAATCAAGAGCTGCATGGTGTCGGACTCATCAGCGTCGTTTGGCGCAAAGGGTGGTGGGCACTATGCCAAGAATGAGAAGTCTAGGGCGCATGGCGGCGGCGGCGGTGGCGATGCGCTCAAATTCATAAGTTGGGAGATAAAAATTGATTCTATAGATAACTATGCTATGTTTCTACTTTACAACTTATAACACGCTCTTCAACTCGCTCCCCTACGGTAGAAAACACATAAGTATCTCTCTTGTATAGCCAATAATAATATACAAATATAATCCATATACAATCATATTAACTTAATTAATATGTGTCTAGATTATGATTATTAAAATAAATTTAATTCCAAAGATATCTAAACGGGGCCATAGTGAAAAAAGGTGTAAGGCACGATCGTGAAAAATAAAGCTCCGCTCTTTTTTTCTTGTGAACAAATATATAATTTTAATATGTGATCCCATCAATCTCCATGTATTCAATCTCTTGCAATAGGATCTTGTTGACGCAAAAACATTTAAAGTCTTTAAACGCCGTGGCCTAGACTTGCCCTAGCGGTGGCCACATCGGTGAAAAATATCGTGGGCCTTCAGATGGAGTTTGGACGGTGGCTGGATAGCCTACCGCGTTGTACGGTCATTCAGGAGCAGAATATCTGCCTCCTATCCGTCCCCTTGTCCTCTCGGTCCCTTTCATATCTGCTCGGTCCTGTCTCAGGGGCGTGGGAGCCTTGGCGGCTCGACGAAGATGGCAGTGCGGTGGCCTCTCGGCCTACCCGTGCGCGGCCCCAGCGCGCGGTGGGCGGCGTGGGGCTGCGGTGGCACGGCGGTCTCTGGTGTGGCACCAGCGTAGATCACGGCTAGGGATTGTGGGAGCTCCACGCGCTGCACCACCATGGATCTAGATCAGTTGCTCTCTTTGCATCACTCCTCTCTACTCTCCTCTCTCCACTTTCCTCTCTTCTTTCTCCTCTCTCGCCACATCGTGGGCTGCTTGCCGTGTGTGGCAGAACCGCCTAATCTAATGTCTCCTAGGAGTACTTGTCTTCTATTAGACACTAAGTACTCAAGAGAGGACATTAAACTACGCAGTTCCATCGATCACACCCCAAGAAAGAACTAAAAAATCCATATTTTTCCATCAGGATCATAAATGAGAGAATACAACTTACAACATTCTTAAGTCATTTCTTACATCACTTTATTACAGTAACAGAATATTACCTCAATTGATTATAACAGCGGAATATAACAATGTTATCAGAGTTACAGAGGAAGCAAAGATTAATTTAATGACATGGTGGAGCATTAACATAGTGGACATTTTTATACAAGAGATGCTAGTAGATTTTACACCTTTTCTTATAAAAACCTTTAGTGAGGGTTTTAAATAAACACTATGATGATAGCGTGAAGAAATCCTCTCTGAGCCCACCAGGAGGTTTCCACATACAAGAGTCAGCTCTAAGTTTCCTCCGATCACCTGCAACAGGGGGAATAAAACCCTGAGTACTCGATTGTACTCAGCAAGACTTACCTGACAGGAGGAAAATAAAAGACTCTAAGGATATGCAAGGCTTATTTGGCTTGTGGGTTATTGCATCTGTGGAAGCATTACTAAACGTGCGTCCTTATATTCAATTTTATTAGCAATCATCATTAGTTCATTAACTAACCATTCTATGTAAGCACCTATGCTACTTTCAAGCAGGTGGTAAGCAATCAGAACCATTTTATCACCTTTCAAGTTCCAGTTCTTACTACGGTGCTAGACTATAGCCAAGTTGTACCATCTCACAGAAACAACGATTCATGAATCAATATATCCTAGCTGGGTACCCTAAAACACATGTCTCGCTTGTACCCCAGGCACAAACAAGACCAACTCATTCCACTCCCGTCGCGGGGTCTAGGTCCCCGTCCAAACTTGAACTCCAAGCCCCCACACTTGAGACCCAGTCTTAATATGGTGCTTAGACCTCCACCTTTCCCCACCTCTAATCAGTCAGTCCGAAAAGAGCCGGAACCCACGATAACAACGTAACAAGCCTTCCCGCTCCCATAAGCAAGTATGTGCTTAGGATAATAAGTCTGTGACCTGACTACCATCCATAGCAACGGACGGTCCTCAATCGACACAGGCGGAACAAGTGCAATCCGAGCCTCGCTCGAATGCCTAACTAAGTCTAAATCCAAAGTACCATTCCGCACAGTCTCCAATTATCCTTCATTTATATTCCATGTGATAGTAATATAATAACAACAATAATATATTTTCTATCTCTCGCGAGTGATAGGTAATCACTCGACTTCTACCAGATCCTATAGCATAGCAATCTACATGATCCTGACATACTAGTAGGACTCATATGATAAGGATATATTTCATTCAACTCCTTAAAACTTAATGCACAAGCATAAAATAATGTGTAGAATAATAGGGGTTATGCACTGGGGCTTGCCTAGGTAAGATGTAACCAAAAGCTAGCATTCCATCATGATGACATGATCATCAAGGCACCATCCTTTCTGCTACTCCGATCATCTCCACGATCCATCGTTATTCCTATTATGATATACGTGGATGCAACGCAGAGACGTAAATAATCAACGGCAACCGAAACTCTTAGAAATACGATTACGCCTCGCAAGCTAATGAGATAGCTCTAATAACTAACGTGCTAAGCTACATATCCATGTTGTCAAATAAGACGTTGTTTCTCGGAAAATATTCTAGTTTTAAAATCCCAAGGTGTTTTGACATTTTATGGATTAAATATATATTTTTGAACTAGGGCTCATTTAGCTACCTTAGCAAACAAATTATTATGGTGCTACAAAAATTACAATGAGCACCTACTAATGTAAGGAATTTACTATAAAAGTTTCAGAGCCAACACTATCACCAATTTATTACAAAAAATCCTAAAGTTTATATCTTAACAATATTAAGCATCTCAATTTAATTAGATAACTCCTGAAAATACTATGAAACTATGTGAACAAGATATACTAGCAGATAGATCATAATTTTAGGAACTTAACAAAATCAGTTTCATAATTTTTGGTCAACTACACAAATTTATTTTGCATTTACAAGTTTACCTTAGAAACTAAATTAGAAAATACATTAGAAAAAGGAAAGGGCCGGCCTCAACCCCTTCTGGCCCAGCAACCTAGCGGCCCAGCACGGGCGTGGCCTCACGCGCCGCGATGGCCCAACACGTCCCAAGGCTGGGAGGCCCGTGCGCGACGGTGGCTTTGTAGAAAAGCCCCCATGCTTTTAGATAATAACATGACTACTATGCGCACTATTCCTACCATCAGTAATCTTGCAACCAGACCCTTGGATGTTTTCACCTTTACCACGGGGAGGTCCCTGGGGATCCCCGCGCATGTCGGCGCGGCAGCCGACAGCATAAGGCGGTTACACCGGGTAACCTAGGCATGCTATGACGGGAGTAATGGGCCAACCACCATCTACAGCTAAACGCGCAAGGATGGGTGGCGGTTAGGGACTCGGAGGCACACTGTCATGGGCTACAGCGTCGAGCGGCTATCCACAGTGGCGGCATGACTATTTTAGTGACCTAAGGTTCTATCGGGGTGGTAGGGATAGCGGGTAAGCACCAGTAGCTCACCGAAATTCATGTTGCGGTGATGGTTGTGGGGAGGAGTGCCAAGGTGGCCTAGCCACGTGTGAGCCACTAGGGCGACAGTGCTCCGGGATGGACACCCATGTGTCACCACATCTCTAGTAAGCACCCTGGCCAAATGGCTCGAGCACCAGATAGAGGAGGTCAAGGCGAGGTCGTGGATACAAACAATTGAACTAATTCGGACTTTACCCCACCTGGCCGGTGGCGTGAAAAAACAAAAATTGGCCGCCAGTAGTACTCAGTTGTGCCAAGGTGAGGGTCGGGCTGCTAGTTGGCTTTCCTGTCTAACTACTAGAACGCCGAATTGAGGTGTGGTGTCCCAAACCGCACGTATTTGTCGTGCGAAGCAGGCGATTCTGTCGGCGATAAGGGCAGGTGGAAGCAGTAGCTCTTCAAGGCTATGTCTGCTTTGATTCAGGCTGCATTAATGAAGCGACGCTTCCGTACAGGGAAGACTCAGAGAGAGAGCATCGTGAAGCACCGTGATGGGACTGCTCGACCATGGTAGGACGTTGGCAGCACGACACGGGCATTAGTGTGACATGACTATGGAGGCAGGCAGCGGCTCGGCGAGTAGCTGATTCGAGCGGTAGAAAGAGCGCCACATTGGCAAGACGAAGGCCGCCGCGACATCGGCTCGGCCCCATGCATGGCCTGGCCGGTAGTGCACACACGATAGAGACAGTGCCATCAGACAGGGCTAGGTAGTGGCACAGGATTGCAGAGAGTGCGGACATGATGGTGCCGGCAGTAGGGACAAGCCCACACATGTGATGACCAGAAGGGCAGCAACCGCACTATAGCGCGAGGTGAGAAGGGCGGCAGCGGGGGCAGTAGCGTGACAGCCAACAGCTGTAGGGCGATGACAGCGGCCCGCTGGAGCCGGCCACGGCCAACCCATGTCCAGACAGGCCGACCATGGTTGGCACCACGACGCGCAAAACATGGCCAGCCACGCGACGCTGAGCGGCCGCGCGAAGTGACGGTGCGCCTGATCCAAGCATATGACGTGCACGAATTTTAAAGCACATCTAAAAACTATCCTAACATAGTTGAAGCTAATCTACCTTGACCATGCTAACGAGGCACATCAATCTACCATAAGGAGCAAAAACACGGCATTGACCTTTAACTAGATTTTCCAAAATTAATTTGGCAACATGGCATTGTCACACTATTTTCAAACTTAAATTTTTTTCCAAGTCTTGAGCTGAATTTGACTTCAAGTTCCATTTCTAAGCCATTTGAAATACTAGCTAGTCATATTATTTTTCTACCGCAAGAGTTGCATTATCCTCTACAAAGTTTGTACTTCAAACTTTATTTAAGTATCACACATGTTCTATAGTATTTTTGCTTAATAAAAATTGATTTTTAAACCTACTTGATATACATGAGCTATTGAATCAACATTCATTTAACATTTTTATTGGTTATTTTAGGCTACAAGAAATTTATCAACACCTTCTATCACATAAATTGTTACATAAACATAATGCTTATGATATGATTTAATAGTTTGTTTAGGGCGTAACACGGAGGGTGTTCACCGTGAGCCACGGTAGCGTTAGCTCCAGCGGTGCAGCGTCCAGATCCGGTGCTGCCACGGCTGGATCTATTTATCCCCTCGTTGGAAAAGTTTTTTCTTTTCAGTGCGTTGGCATCGGCTTCGGCAAGTTGCGTCCGGATCCGGTACTCTCACGGCTAGATTTGTTCGTCCAATAGCAGGAAGGCCTTCCTCTCTCCTCTCTCCTTTCGCCTCTCTTCTCTCACCTCTCTTGCCATGACCGGCGACGCCTAGGCCGGGTCCGTTGCCCCCGCGGTAGGATTCGTTCATCCCCTCGCTGGAAAAGTTTTTTTTCAAGTGCGTTGACATCAGCGATGGCGATGCCATGTCCGGATTCGGTACTCTCACGGCTAGATCCATTCATCCAATAACAGGAAAACTTTTTTTTGTAGGAACATTTTTTTGCAGTGCGTGTCTCCTCACCGACACAAGGGCCTACCGTTGATATGGGTTTGGCGGCAACCCTTGCTTTGGGGACCCCGGTGCAGCGGCACGCCTACTCCTTCCCTGCTCTACATCGTGCCCCGACTAGCGGGGATGGGGTGCTGCAGGTGGGTCCTCGTGGAGGCCGAATGTCAGTTCACGTGGTAGCGCAAGCTGTACTGCAGCGGTGCATTTGCTACCTCCATGCTGTATGGCGTCGCGTCGACGTTGGCCGCCTGCTGGTTGGGGGCCCCCACCTGCCGCATGGCCCCCGTGGCAGTGACATGGTGTGGCAGCGAGACCTCTTGGGCGTAGGGCGTGGGTGCAGTCTATGCTCCCTCCCTTGTCTGTGGCCTCGCATTGACCACAGGTCCGCGCACCGGTGGCCACTGCTTGCTGGCTGGGTGGGCCCTCTTGTTCGCGTGCCCCACCTAGCGTTGACACGGTGCGATGGGGTGGGGGGCTTTTGGACGTCGAATGTGGGTGGGGTGGGTGTGGCTCTAAAGATGGCAATGGGGACCCGCGACCCGATACCCGACGGGTATTTACTCCATTATGGTCTAAATATGGACTAAACACACTACCCACGGGTACGTAAATGGACCAAACCCTTCACCCATTGGGTACGCGGGTATGGGTATGTTCCAGCAGTCCCTGTAACTGTTTACCCATGGGTGAAAAATACCTAGCCATCTGAAAGAGATCAATGCTCCGTGGTTAGACTATAGATTCTGAAAAGTAATGCAGGTAGCGAGAAACAAATATGCTTGCTAGTAACCTTGGTCATATTTTGTACAAAAACCATAGCAATGTTGCGAGCATTCATCTTGTTGTAGCTTTCATTTTCCACCACATCTACCATGAGATTGATGGCCCATTCAAGCAATGCTGCTTCAACAGGAGGTATGGTACTTGCAAGATGGCTACACTCTTCTTTAGTGTTGCAGTGCATCACTTGTTTTGGAGTCAATGAGTCCAATACTCCACTTGGAAGTTCCTGAAACCATGTCTATAATCAGTAACTTCTACATTAATCATGACTAATATAGAGGAGAAACTAAATGGAAAGGAATCTTAATTTGCAGAAGATATTATTATATGCTATTATTTGTCTAATTTTATGTGCTCTGGTTAGTGGTGGTTGCTGTTGAATTATTGATTTTCATGTGCGTGAATAAATTGTTGGCGGGTATGGGTGACCCGACAGGTATGATTTACCTGGCCGGGTATGGGTTTGGGGAAAATTCCCCACCCATGACGGGTATGGGTATTCTGGCGGTACCAAATTTTTATGGTGGGGATGGGTCTAGAGTGGCCATACCCAATGGGGATTTACCCATTGCCATCCTTATGTGGCTCCGCCGTCTCTGGGCGGGCATCATGCCGCTACTTTGGTCGTGGTACGCTGCCTTGTGGGGCCATGTGCCATGTGTCCCACCTGGCAGGGATGATGGTGTGGCCAGGGGTACCATTGGGCGCCAAATGCCATGGGCGGCTGCCAGACACTTCACGGAACGCCACCTGCTCTATCGACCAACGATTGGTGCATCTATGTTTGGGCCCATGTGCCAGTGGCCTAGACACCTAGGAAGACAGAACACCGAGTAAGCGTCCTATTGCCAGTTCTACGGCTCTAGATGGTTCGTCTGCCTACCAGGTGCATATGTAGTTATGGATTTCTCCTCTTCGTCATCTCTGCTCATTGGATTTTTTGGTGTTCTTCCTGGCTTCGAATCTTGCCGCCATTGTACCTGCAATCTTCATAGGAGGTTGGGTGCTGAGCAAGGATGGGTGGTCGAGGTTGCCATTATTGTGTAGCTGTGGTCCCATTTTTTTGGTAATGTTGTTCTTTTGTCTTCGATTCTTGCCACCATGGCATTTTTTGTGTTCAGGGGATGTTTCGTTATTTTTGGCATGGAATCTTATTGTCATGAAATCCACAGTGCTCGGGGGAGGTTTGGTATTGGGCGGGACCGGGATAGTCGAGGGTTTTGTTATGGGTTATTTCCATTGATGCCATTACAGTTTTGCAACTTTTTCCATCTTGGGAATTTTACGAGGGCGATGTTGGTGGATGGCTGTCGACGGGATATGGCTGGTATGCCCACGGTAGTAGATAAACCGGTGGAGGTGCGCGTGAGGGAACTAGACGGTGACACAGAACATAAGAGACGATGATTAGGCAGGTTCAGGCTGCCGACTTGGCGTAATACCCTACGTCCTGTGTCTTTTAGTGGGTTGTATTGCATATGATCAGATGAAAATGAGGGGGTCCCTACCCACCTTATATGGCCTAGAGGGTAGAGTTACAGATTGGTTGTTTCTATCTTGATCAGTTTTACAAGATATGAAGTTACAGATATTATAGGATCTAGCATATCTAAGCAGGTTTCCTAGATCACCAAAGATCTTCACACAGTCTTGCGAGGCACACTGACCTGTATCGTGCTTCATAGGGCGTCGTCTTTAGGCTGGGCCTCCACTAGTGGCATGGCCCATGCGCAGTCTTGTGGGCTAGACCTCCCCTAGCAGCTTGGCCCATGTATAGCCCTGCTAGTATCGGGGGTTATACCCCCATAGCTAGTCCCTAAGCGCCTTGCATCCATTGAGCAACACCGTCTTGAGCTTGTCTGAGCTACTGAGCATGCATTCGAGCTGCTGAACATGATGTCCAAGCTATTTGAGCATGTGTTTGAGTTGTCTGAGCATGCGTTCAAGCTGTTTGTCTGGTTGCTAGAGCCGAGCACGCTCGAAGCCAAGGTTTGTCAGAAGGATGTAAGGAGCTCAAGTAAAAAAAATTCAAAGTCTCCTTTGGTGAAGTGTGCCCACTTTGGTTTCAGGTGTTGAAGTTGGTCGCATGGCGTCCTTGACTTAGTTAGTGAAAGGGACCGTGACGCCTAAGAGTGGGGGGTGAATTAGGCAACTTAAAAATCTAACTCTAAACTATGGCCTCTTGTTCTAACCCTAGCAAAACTTATGCAATAGATAAACTATATAAATGTGCAACTATGGTTTTGCTAGTGTGTTGCTATCTCTACCGCAAAAGGAGTAATACAAATAATGTAAATGTGGAAGTTAAAGAGCAAGGTAGAGATATGCAAACTCACGTCGATGACTCTGGTATTTTTACCAAGGTATCGAGAAGCGCGCAAGCTTCCCCCTAGTCCACGTTGGAGCCCCTCGCAATGGCCAAGCTCCCGGTCGGGTAACTCTGTGGATAGCCTCGGGCCTTCCCCACGCGTAAGTGGGTCTCCGATGTGCCTTCCGGCAAGCCTCTCCTAGATGCTCCCCGCCGCCTTGACTATCAAGCTTTTGTCCAAAACGCTGCGGGCCTTGTTCCCTCCGGTACACGGTGGTGGCCACACCACAAACGCGGTTGGTGTGATCTCGCAAGACTACAAGCCCCTCCGATGTACAGCAATGGTGCGTGCAAGCACCAAGTGGAAAGAGGTATGCAAACCTCACTAAACACTAGGCCTAAACATAAAGCAAGCATATAAGCGGTGGTCTAATCAACCTAAGCACTTCGCAAAGCACCTAAGCTAATCACCTAAGAAAACACTAAGCATTATGCAAGTGGAGATCACTAAAATGGTGTATCAATATCCTTGGTATGTTTCCTCAGCTCCACTCTTCTCATTTGGCCGGTAGGGGGTTGTATTTATAAGCCCCACCGAGAAAGTAGTCGTTGTGGATGAAGTCCCTCTTTTTTGCTACTGACCGGACGCTGGAGTCGTCCTGATCGGATGCGTCCGGTCGTCCTGACCGTTGGAACTGCGAACAACTGATCGGACGCTGCCAGCGTCCGGTCACTTGCCACCGGACGCATTCGGTCGCAAGTTCGCCGCTCTAGAACCTCTCTGTACTCGATCGGACGCTGCTGTCCTATGTCCAGTCGGTTTGCCGCCAGCGTCCAGTCACTTGCTGAGTGTGTTGCCGGACTGATGAATAGTGCCATCGGTGCGTCCGGTCGTTTTGCTTGTTCAGCGTCCGGTCGTTGCTACTGACGGCTGCTGTTGCCGAGCCACTGATCGGAGCATCCGATCACTTTCTTCAGCATTCGGTCACTTCTGTGATCTCGTTTCTTCGCGATCTTGCGTGTGGCTTGGTTCCTATCTTCGTGCTTGGACTTTGCTTGATGTGTTGGGTCTTCTCTTGTGCTCCTAAGGTCTTGCTTAAGGTGTTGATCATTAGATCATCACGTCGCCTTCGTCCAAGTCACGTCGTCCATCCAATTGAACTACAAAACAATCACTTGCAAATTAATTAGTCCAATTTGGTCGCGTTGGTCATCAAACACCAAAATCCAAAGTAAATGGGCCTTAGGTCTATTTTCCTTACAATCTCCCCTTTTTTGGTGATTGATGACAACACGACCAAAGCAAGCAAATAATAAAAATTTGGAATTTAAAAACTATCTACGTGCTAGGATGCAATGCAAGGGGCAAGATTATATGATGCTAAACGATACTACTTGTAAGACTATATAAAAAATTATCTTGCCCTTGCAAATATCCCCATGTGGTATGATGGATTTAAGCCTTGCTTGCTACAAATTCTCCATATTACATAGGCTAATCCATAATCCACTATCCTCCCTTTCTCGGACCATTACCACTTGTAGACACCACTTGTAGGCCATTACCGCTTGTAAATGATCTAGCTTTTGGTCCTACAAATTAATACTTGCTTTTGGTCCTCTAAATTCTCCCCCTTTGGAATCAAACACCAAAAAGGAAGACATTAGTAGCACAAGGAAGGGTCAAACTTTGTGATCCTTTGTGTGTAGAGTGAAATAGATCACAAAATTTGACTCTCACATTATATAGATTAAGCTCCCCCTAAATATATGCATACATATGGTAGAAGGCTAAGCATATGCATAAATGGCAAATTAATGCACAAGGGAATTTAATCTATATAATGCATGGAGAAAGCATGTAAATATCAAAATGAAATCAACATGATGATATCGGTTTAGAAATACCACATGTGGAAACCAATTTGAATTCTACCACTTGCAATAGGTGGTGGATGTTTGAAGTATGAGGCTTAACTCCGGGGACTCTATTTTCCTTGCAATGAGACTACTACACACATGATAAGCTTGAAAAGGTGTTAGTCTCAAAGCATCCAACTTGTAGAGTAACCTCCCCCTAAATTTGTGCACATAAGTATGGAATACTTATAGGTAATATGCACATTGATTTTAGAATAAAAAAACCACTTGAAAGATGACATCACATAAACATGAGAGTCATTTTCGAAGGCCATATTCGGGAGAGATTACCTACAATTTGGACTTTGGCATATATTAGATGAACAATTGAAAGACAAGCTATGTGCCATGCTCCTAAACAATTTTAAACCATGTAGGTTTGCTCCAAGGGTTAAGAATGAAACCAAGCAAGCCTACCATAAGATATACCTAGTGTATGCATGACAAAAGATGTAAGCATGCAAATGCAAACCTAGGCACGAAGAGTAACTAGATATTTAAAGATACCAATTTGTAAGAAAGTTAAATCTTGAAGCAAATATAATCTAGTTACCTAACATGGGAAGGGGAATTTGGGTCCATAGTATTCACTAACCCACTTGGCAATGAGTTTGTCCATCATGATGCACCCCATGAAATGCACTCATACTTTGCCAAGTCTCCAAATTCCCCAAAGTCCATTGGACTTCTCACTTCCCTTTTGGGATCCAAACCTTCTTAGTGCTCTTCATGTTGGAAATGATTTCCTTTGGCACCCAAAAGCATTTGGCCCAATTGTTGGCCTGCTTGTTCACCTTGATGGCCACCACCTTGTCATTTTTCTTCTTCTTCAGGAGATAAGGTGTGGAGGCCTTCTTGTCCACCTTATTGGTGTAGGTGTTGGAGAGCTTGCTTGTTTGCTTCTTCTCTTTCTTCTTTGCTCCTCCCCCATTCTTCACCTTGCACTCATAGGACTTGTGACCTTCCTTGTAGCAAACCATGGTTTGTCCTTCATCAAGCTTCTTCACTCCCTTAACGGTGTTATCTTGATGAAGTTGGGCTTGCTTTGCCTTGCCTTTCACTTGAGTCAAGTCCTTGGTGAGGCGAGCTACTTCTTGCTTGAGTTGCTCATTCTCCTTTGCAACCTCTTGTGTGCATGTATCTACAACAACTTTCTCAACACAAACTTGATTGCACAAAGGTGAGTCTAAACATAAATCATTACAAGAAGTGGAGGCATCCTTTTTAGACATGTTAATGATAGAACTTTTCTTTTTAGATGCCTTAGTGGGGGTTGTGCTAACAGCTTCAAGATTAGCAACTTTATTAGTTAGCTCATCACAATGTTTGCACATGGTTTCCATTTTAGCAAGCAAACTTTTATAAGCATCTTGTGAGCTAGCTAATTTTTCTTTTATTTTTTCATTTTTCTTAACAAGTTGCTCATCATTAATTGTGCATGCATTTGTTATTGCACTAGCCTTAAGTTGCTCAATTTTAGTACATAGTTCACATTGAGATTAGCAAAATTCTCATATTGTTCAAGCAAAGTTTTATATGCTTGTTGTGAACTATCTAGCTTTTATTTTATTTTTCCGAGCTTCTTTTGTTGACTAGTGCAAACTTTAGCATAATTGAGATTTTGTTGCACAATTTCTTCATAAGAAGGCATTTCATCATCACTATCACTCTCACTAGAGGATGAGCTTTCATTACCTCGTGCCATAAGGCACACACGAGAAGAGCTTGATGATGAGTGCTTGCGCCCTCGCCTCTTGTGATGGTGTTCTTCTTCACTTGAAGAATCATCCCATATCCTTATTGATGTGAGGGCTTGTCTCTTGCATGCCTTCTTCTTTGTCTTGGGTGTGGACTTATTTAGACAAACTTCCATAAAGTGCCCCAACTCACCACATCCGTAGCATCCTTTCATTCTTTGCTCATTTCTTTGATTGGTGGAAATGAGATCTTGAATTTGGATGGGCACACCCTTGACATTGAGCTTTTGGATCATATTCTCCACCTTGTTGATTAGTTTAATTGATTCTTCATCAAGGTCAGAGGTGGAGGAGGAAGATTGATCTTCATCACTTGAATCTTTATCATCATGATCATCCTCATCTTCTTCTTCATCTTCACTTGAGGAGCTTGAGTTTGAGCTTGTCTCAACTTGCTTGCCCTTCATCTTCTTTTTCTTGCCACATGCGAGAGCTTTGCCTTTGCTTGATGAAGAGGCTTCTTCTTGATCCATCTTGCGTGACATTTCAAATGCCACTATCTTGCCAATGACTATGGCTAGGGTCATGGTGCTCAAGTCCTCCATGTTGTGAAGGATGGTGATGATGCTTGCATATTTCTTTTGTGGTAGCATAGAGATGATCTTACTCACAATGTCTGCATCATCTAGCTTTGTTAGTCCTATTGAATGGATCTCATTGATAATTAGATTCAACCGAGAATACATATCACGAACAAGCTCATCATCATTCATTATAAAGGAATCATAATTTTGTTTAGCTAGACAATGTTTTTGCTCACGGACATTAGATGTGCCGTCATGGAGCTCTTGGAGTTTTAACCATATTTCATGTGATGTATTTAAAGTAAACACTTGGTTAAACACATCCATGCTAAATGATTCAAACAAGCAATTTTTTGCTCTAGCATTGAAATGAATTTCCTTTTCATCACTCTTTGTGGGTTTATTGGGATTCTTATTGGGTTTCATCCTATCACGAGTGACTCTCCAAACTCTCAAATCAACCGCCTCAAGGTAGCAAGCCATTCTAGCTCTATAATAAGGGAAGTTAGTGCCGTCAAAGTGCAGAGGCCTAAATGTATCCATCCCAACCACTCTAAATAGTCTTGGCTCAACGACGGTTAAGCCAAAAGTCCAAATTGAGCCAATCGGCTCTGATACCAATTGAAAGGGACTATGACGCCTAAGAGGGGGGTGAATTAGGCAACTTAAAAATCTAACTCTAAACTATGGCCTCTTGTTCTAACCCTAGCAAAATTTATGCAATAGATAAACTATTTAAATGTGCAACTACGATTTTGCTAGTGTGTTGCTATCTCTACCGCAAAAGGAGTAATACAAATAACGTAAATGCGGAAGCTAAAGAGCAATGTAGAGGAATGCAAACTCCCGTCGATGACTCCGGTATTTTTACTGAGGTATCGAGAAGCGCGCAAGCTTCCCCCAAATCCTCGTTGGAGCCCCTCGCAAGGAATCCCTCGCAAGGGCCAAGCTCCCGGTCGGGTAACTCCATGGATAGCCTCGGGCCTTCCCCACGTGCAAGTGGGTCTCTGACATTCCTTCCGGCGAGCCTCTCTTGGATGCTCCCCGCCATCTTCACTATCAAGCTTTTGGCCGAAACACCGCGGGCCTTGTTCCCTCCGGTACACGGTGGCGGCCACACCACAAACGCGGCTGGTGTGATCTCACAAGACTACAAGCCCCTCCTATGTACAACAATGGTGCGCGCAAGCACCGAGTGGAAAAAGGTATGCAAACCTCACTAAACACTAGGCCTAAACCTAGAGCAAGTGCATAAGCGATGGTCTAATCAACATAAGCACTTCGCAAAGCACCTACGCTAATCACCTAATAAAACACTAAGCACTATGCAAGTGGAGATCACTAAAATGGTGTATCAACACCCTTGGTATGTTTCCTCAGCTCCACTCTTCTCATTTGGCTAGTTGGGGGTTGTATTTATAAGCCCCACTGAGAAAGTAGCCATTGGGGACAAAGTCCCACTTTTCTACTACTGACCGGACGCTCGAGTCGTCCTGATCGGACACGTCCGGTCGTCCCAACCGTCGGAACCACGAACAACTGATCGAATGCTGCCAGCGTCCGGTCACTTGCCACCGGATGTGTCTAGTCACAAGTTCGCCGCTCTAGAACCACTCTGTACTCGATCGGACGCTATTGTCCTATGTTCGATCGGTTTGTCGCCAGCGTCCAGTCACTTGCTGAGTGTGTTGTCGGACTAGTGAACAGTGCCATTGGTGCATCTAGTCATTTTGCTTGTTTAGCGTCCAGTCGCTGCTGCTAACGCCTGCTATTGCCGAGCCACTGATCGGAGCATCCGGTCACTTTCTTCCAACGTTCGGTCCAGCGTCCAGTCACTTCTGTGAGCTCGTTTCTTCATGATCTTGCGTGTGGCTTGGTTCCTATCTTTGTGCTTGGACTTTGCTTGATATCTTGGGTCTTCTCTTGTGCTCCTAAGGTCTTGCTTAAGGTGTTGATCATCGGATCATCATGTCGCCTTCATCCAAGTCATGTCTTGCATCCTATTGAACTACAAAACAATCACTTGCAAATTCATTAGTCCAATTTGGTCACGTTGATCATCAAACACCAAAATCCAAAGTAAATAGGCCTCGGGTCCATTTTCCTTGCAGTTAGCACAGAAGAACTTAGCCACTTTGGAGAGATCTAAGTCAAAGAAATAAGCACATTCACCACAAGGTGAAGTGTGCCCACTTAGTCCCTGAGCCTGGCACTGGTGAACTAGTCTCGTGGTGCGAGGGTACAAAGTAGTAGTATTTAGGTGCTGAACTAGTTCCTAGCTTAGCTAAGAAAAATAGTACAATCATCGCTAGATGACATGTACGCACGTAATCCCCGAGCCTGTTGGAAAATTATGAAGAAATGTTGTAGTAGGGCCATAGAAAGAAAATATCATGTCATAGCAATGCTCTGTGTTGAATATCAATCCACATTTGACACAGTTTGACGTGGTGGCCCACTAGGCCCACTCAGCGGCCCATTGGTGCACGGAGATGTCAGGAGAGAATGCGGCACGGTGGGCGTGGTTTCCCAAAAACCCTAGAAGGCGAAGGGTCAGGGGTCGAACCATTATAAGAGCACCATGACCCCAGCGCACATTCACCACTTTCTCTTTGCCACTTCATCTTCTTCCTCGTGCCCACACTGCTTCACCTGGCAACTGCTCTGCCACTAGAGCAACCGCAAGCGCACAGTCTCCTCTAGGCCATGGATCTATTAGATGGCACCCAAAAGAAACCACGACGGTTCGAGTAGAGCATCGCATGAGCTCAATCATGTCGAGGAATGGGTGGAGTCCATTAGCAACGAGGCGGCGCTCAATCGGTTGGTGGAAGATGGCATGCTGCCCGATTGGGTGGCGGCGGGATGGTGTCCGGCTCGTGGTGAGAGCTTTCTGACTCCTCATGGCGACGAATTAGTAGTTTTTGAAGATTATTTCTATCGTGGATTTGGTGTTCTGATCCATCCGTTCCTCCATGGATTTTGTCTATTATGATATTAGTCTTTGCAATCTGGGCCTAAATTCCATCCTCCATGTCTCTATCTTCATCCATTTCTGCGAAGCTTATCTTGGCATTCTTCCGCATTTTGATCTCTTTTGCCACTTCTTCTGTTTGAAAGCCTAGAGGGGATGTGGATCTAGGATCCTAGGCAGCGCGTACTTGTAGCTTTGGGATGGGATGGTTGGCCAATACATCGCCACCTCGTTGAACACAAATGTGAAGTATTGGACGCAGCGATGGTTCTACATGCCATAGGGGGAACACTATGTGGCATGCGACATTGATCAGATTCCCATGAGCAATGCCAAGTGGTCGGAGAGACCTAGTGCCAATGGGATGGAGCAAGTTACAGTGCTATTGGCCCTAATAGATCGGAGAAGGTGCATGGGGTCATAGTAGCGATGAACTTCACTTTTTGGCGATGCTAGCCCAGCAAGGAGAGAGCACATCCTAGATATGAATTCTAGGGAGATATTGATGGGACTCGTGAGGTGCCCGAGCTGATTGACCAGGACGTAGTCATGCGGCGAATTAGATTGTTGATTAACCTCATGGGGTTTCATAAAATCGACGATCAGTAGAGGGCCTTCAGTGTAGGGACCCTCACACCATGGGTAAGAGTCTTCTTTTTAGTTTTGCTTGATTCCTTATCTGTTGCAACATACTCATTCGTTTTCCAAAAAAATCGTGGGCAGGATCAGGCAGTATACTTCTCGGCGATGCCGTCAGCTGATTGGCTAAGGGGTGTTGATGCCCAGCCGAGTAGTCCTCAGCATCGAACCAGCCTGGAGGCTAGTGGGGGCATCGTGGTCCCTAGGGGCGGCAGCGCAGGCGACCACTGTAGTCCTCGAGACCACACGGGCGACTCTGGTGGTGGCTAGCGGAGAGGTTGGCCGAAGATGTTGAGCTATTCGATGAAGGGGGGAGCAGTGCTCTGTAGATTAGAAAAAACTCATGTTGAATCATTGTACAAAAGTGCTTAGCAACTTTTGTTGAACACTTGTTGTAATGGTATGTTTGTGTTTATATTTGATATAAACCATCCGATCAGTAGTGTATAGCTAAGTCCCTAGCCCTAGCTAGCCTGTTAACCATAACGCAGGGCACAAGGACCGTGTGCGTGTAGGAAGAACAGGGTGTCACTAAGGAACCACTATCGACCACCCATGACGCAGAGGGCAGATGCTCACATGCAGGGAGAAGTCGGAGACATGGTCATCTCTAGAGGCATCTGAGCGTCAACGTGTTTGTTTAGGTATTTGCCTTAGGCATAGTTAGCATGTCATCTTTAAGATGTTGTATGCAAAAATAGAATCGCTTAGAAAAAAGCACAAAGATAACAATATGGAGAAACATTAGAACAAAAACTTTATTGAATACTTGATTATGAACGGTGCATATCTTTGAAAGGAGACCTTTCAAGGGTAGAAATGCCTAAGATCTCTTTCATCCATGTCGCATAGCCTGTAGGAACTTGGTAGGGTGATCGCCTTGTCAATGAATGGGCCCTCCTAAGGTGAAGATAGCCTGTGCATATCATCGGTCTTCTGCTTCTTGCAGAGCACTAGGTCTCCGACCACGAAGAATCAATCGTTGACATTGCGGTTCTAGTATCTTTGCATGTTGTCAAGGTACTTCGCTATTCAAACACACAAAACCAGGCGCTCCTCCTCTAGGCTATCTAACTCAACGAGCTGGGCTTGGTCGGAGTTTTCTTCGTTGTAGTTCTCCACGCTAGGTGCTCGGATGGCGATGTTGGCTGGTAAAATGGCCTTGAAACCAAAAACCATGAAGTATGGGGAGACGCCAATGTTGCGACTAGGTTGGGTCCTTAGTCCCCAGACCATAGCTGGCAATTCCTTGAGCCACTTGTCGGGGTGCTTCTGCTCGTTCTTATAGAGCCTCTTCTCCAATGTGTCGAGAATCACACCGTTGGTGAGCTCAACTTGGCCATTAGCCCTAGGGTGTGCGATTGAGACATACTTAACTAAGATGCACCTTTCATCACAGAAGTACCAAAAATCAGCACCAGTGAACATGGACCCCAAGTCGGTGATGATGTTGTTCGGCAAGCCAAACCGATGAATTATGTCATCAAGCAGCTCGGCTGCCTTCTTCTCTATAGCTTGGACCAGGTGTTTGTATTTGATCCACTCGAAGAATTTGTCAATGTAGACGTAGACCCAGCGGAAACCTCTTGATGTGGGCTTGAAGGGCCTAATCATATCCAGTCCCTAGCATGCGATGGGCCAAGATGCAGGAATCATTTGCAAGGCCTAGGCCAAGACGTGGATTTGCTTAGCAAAAAACTGACAGTTCTCACACCGGCGAATGAATGCCTCAGCATCCGCAACCGCTAAAGGCCAATAGAAACCAGCTCGGAAGGCCTTGCCAACTAGTGTTCTAGAGGCTGTGTGATTACCGCAAGTGCCGGTGTGGATCTCCTTGAGTATCTTCTCACCCTCTTCCATGGAAACGCACTTCTAGAGTAGCTCTCCCTTGGCGTTCTTGTGATATAACTTTCCTTCGACTAGGATGTAATGCTGTCTATGGCGAGTGAGGCGTTCTCTCTCTGTGTTGTCACCCGGGACGTCTGTAGTGGTATGGTATTTGATGAAAGGTTCCCTCCAATCACTGCTCGGGCTAGGGATCGATGCGACTAACAGCTCAGCAGGTGGCTTTTCTTCAATGCCTTCTTGCCCCTGCTTGATGGAAGGCGTCACTAGGTCCTGGATGAACACTCTAGCTAGAACTTCGTCTTGGGTCAACCCTAACTTTGACAGCTCATCGTCTGCTTGGTTGTCAGCCCAGACCATATGTTTGTACTCGATGTCGTAAAACTTGTCTTCTAACTTCCTTATCATGGCGTAGTAAGCATCCATCTTCTCATTAGTGCAATTCCAATCCTTGTTGAGCTGATTGATCATGAGTGCAGAGTTGCCATACACCTAGAGGTGTTTAACGCCGAGCTTGATAGCTATATGGAGACCATGAAGTGCCGCCTTGTATTCAGTGGTATTATTAGATGCTCGGAAGTGTTGGTGAAGGACATAGCAAAGCTTATCCCCCAATGGTGAGATGAAATATACACCTGCCCTAGCACCATCAACATTGAGAGACCCATTGAAGTACATGGTCTAGTGCTCGGGTGGTCGATCAGGATAGGAGTCTACATATCCGTCCACTCGGTGATGAAGTCGATGAGACCCATTGAAGTACTTGATCGTGTGGTGAGGCCTGAAGTCGATGGTATAGGTGCCGAGCTCAACCGCCTGTTTAATGATGTGGCCACTGGCTTCCTTATTGTGGAGGATGTTTCTGAGTGGGTACTCTATGACTACCGCTATGTGGTAGGCGTCAAAGTAGTGATGGAGCTTCTAGGATGTGATTAGGATGGCGTACAACCGCTTCTAGACCTAGGGTAGCGAGTCTTAGACTCATTTAGGACCTAGCTAATGAAGTACACTGGGTGCTAGACTTTGTATGTGTGTCCATCCTCTTCTCGTTTAACAACAATGGTGGTGCTGACTACCCGATTGGTCGCTACGATATAGATTAGTAGGGTTTCATCCTTTTGGGGGTGGTCATGATCAGAGGTGTGGTTAGGAACCGCTTGGGCTCGATGAATGCCTTGTTAGCATCCTCCGACCAGACAAATTTCTTTTGAACCTTGAGTAGCTTGAGGAAGGGGAGTCCCTTTTCGCTTAGACGAGGTATGAAACGACTTAAAGCTACCATGCACACCGTTAGCTTATGGACATCCTTGACATAGGTTGATGGCTTCATGTTGGTCACCGCCACAATCTTCTTTGGGTTGGCTTCGATGCTACGACAACTGATGATGTTGTCTAATAGGATACCGGATGGAACGCCAAAAATGCACTTAGTGGGATTTAGCTTCTATCGATACACTTTCAGGGCTTTAAAAACTTCGGTGAGGTCGACGATGAGGGTGTCAGCAGTCTTAGACTTAACCACCATGTCATTGATGTAAGCCTCAACATTCTTCCTGGTCTGGTCCTTGAGGTAGCGCTGGATGGCTCTTTGATAAGTCGCACCCGCATTCTTGAGCCCGAAGGACATGGTCGTGTAGCAGTAGGCGCCGAAGGGCATAATGAATGACATCTTGATCTGGTCTTCTTCCTTTAGTGCAATCTAGTGATAACCAGAGTAGCAATCTAAAAAGAACAGGAGCTCACAACCGGCTATAGAATCTATGACCTCGTCAATGTCAGGTAAGCCGAAGGGGTCTTTAGGGCAGTGCTTGTTGAGATCCGTGTAATCAACGCACATTCTCCATTCTTTATTTTTTTCTTACAAGAACTGGGTTGGCTAACCACTCCGGATGATACACCTCTTTGATAAAATCGGCGGCTAAGAGCCAAGTTATTTCTACCCTAATGGCCTCCTTTTTGTCCTGTGTGAATCGTTGAAGCTTCTGCTTGATCGGCTTGGCGGTCGCCAAGACATTTAAGGAGTGCTCGATCAGCTCCCGAGCCATGCTAGGCATATCCACTGGTTTCCATGCAAACATGTCAACATGCTCCCTTAGGAAACTCATGAGCATGTCCTCCTATTTGGGATCGAGGTCGGCCCTGATTTGAGCAGTCTTAGACTGGCCGCTAGGGATGAGGACCACTTCCTTCACCTCCTTGGCCTTGGTTGACGCTTAGGCAGCCTCCATGGTTGGGATCTCCAGGTCCTGTGGGGAAATCTACTGCGAACACGCAAGGTAGTCTTGCATGTGGATGGAGATGTCAGTAGCCACGATGAACGCTAAGCTTTCCTTCTTGCAGGAGTAGGTGATGTCGAGGTTGGCGCACAGGGAGAGGACCCCCTGCTCCATTAGCATATTCAAGACTAGGTACGTGTAGTGCAGCATAGCCATAAACTTGGCAAGAGCTGGTTGGCCAAGGATGGCAAGGTACGCCATGTTGAAGTCAGCAACCAAGAAGTTGACATAGTCGATGCGGAAGTGCTTGGCGGTGCCGAATTGTACCGACAGTGTAATCTATCCTAGAGGCAAGGATGCTTTTCTAGGAACAATCCCCTAGAATGGAAAGTCCATGGGGGTAAGGTCTTCTTTCTTGATCCCTAGCTCCTCTAGGGACCTAGCGAATAGGATGTTGAGGGTGCTCCCTCTGTCGATGAGGACCTTCTGGAAGCGCATGTCCTTGATGTTGGGATCTAGGACGAGTGGTAAATGCCCGAGGTATGGGATATCCGACCACTGATCGGCCCTAGAGAAGGTGATCGGGTGCTCTGACTAGTCGAGGTACTTTGGATCAGTGACGGTTCCATCATATGTAGTGACTGACATGACACATCATGCTACAAGCTACTGCTCCTGCTTGTC
Organism: Miscanthus floridulus; assembly: GCF_019320115.1. Classification (NCBI taxonomy): domain Eukaryota; kingdom Viridiplantae; phylum Streptophyta; class Magnoliopsida; order Poales; family Poaceae; genus Miscanthus; species Miscanthus floridulus. Next base: position 148,192,313 of record NC_089587.1, on the reverse strand, counting down.
TTTAGAGACAGCTCTCCCACCAAAGATGGTGGCGATGGTCTTGGTGGGTCCTGGTAGGTTGGGCCCTTGTTCTTGCCTCATTCTCCGCCTTGACCATCTTCAGTCTCATCATCATCATGTCATGGTTTCTTTGATGATTCACCACCAAGTGCTATCTTTAGGCCTCTACACTCTTGCATGGTGTGCTTGGCATCCTTATGGATAGGGCATCGACTGTCTAGCAGGTTGCCAAAATCAGCGTCGTAGGTGCGCTTGGCACGGGCGTTGATGGTGTTGATGGAGTTACCAGGCTGGCGATGATGGCCTTGTCTACCTCTTAAGCTATCTGGGCAGTCGTCATGCTGGGGCTCACGGTCATCTTGGCGGCGGTCGTGGTCGTCATGGCGGCGGTCACGATCATCGTAGCGCCTATCTTCATGACGGTCATCATCATAGTGTTGGTGGTGAGTGGAGCGAGCAGCCTGTTTGGCTTCTTTGGAGTCGGCATATTCATTTGATGTTTGTATCAGTTCACCGATGGTTGTGGGCCTCTTGCGGTATAGCTTGCCATGGAGTTTCTTATGCCAGAGTCCTTTGGTGAAAGCGGCGATGGCTTCAGCATCAGTGATGTTGGGAACAAAATTTATTATCTCTGAGAAGCACCTGATGAAGTCATGCAGGGACTCCTTGGAGGATTGATGAAGCTTCTCTAGGTCATACTTGGTGTCGGGCTGCTCACACGTAGCCATGTAATTGTCGGTGAAGACTTTCTCAAGGTCATCCCAAGATTGGATGGAATTCTCCCATAGGCTAAGGAGCCAGTTGTTCACAGACTGGTTAAGCATGATGGGTAGATAGTTTGCTATGACGTCTTCATCTCCGCTTACGGCTCTCACGGTGATCTCATATAGAGTTAGCCACTGAGTAGGGTTGGCCTTTCCATCATAGGTGTTAACACCAAGAACCTTGAAACCCACAGGCCACCAGATGGCTCGAAGCCTTTCCACAAAGGGGCGAAATCCTAATGCGTCGGTAAGAAGTGGTGCTTGACGGGCAACAAATCCCTTATGTTTGGCATCGAATTGCCAGCGATGCTCCATCTCTGCTTCATAATGTGCGGACCTATTGTTTTTATGCGACTGTAGACATCTGTGGTAGCGTTGATATGGTCACAAAGGTCACGAGGGAGCGGTTGATTGACCTCCTGGTTGTGGTTGCCAGCCCGGCCTCCTTGGGGGCACGGTGGGCGGCCGTCATGGCGTGAATGAGCTTCATAGTTGCCTCTAGATCCACTATAGAGGTAGGGACCTCCAGCCTGAGGTCAAGGGCCCTCGGTGCCATGATATTGGCCTCCTTCATTGCGGCGGGAGCAACGGCTATGAGCTGATATGGTGGAATAAGATTGGGCATTGTTCTGGAACTCATTGACTTGGACTTGCATTGCTATGATATGTGCTCGAACCTTCTCGACCTCTGGAGTGTGAGGGAGTATGTCGAGCTTGTTGAAAGCGACGGCTCGATTAGCGCTTGGAGTCTGGTAGACTGGCTAGTCGCCCACCATGTCAAATGCCTCCTCCAGATTATTACGTTGATGGCGGGGCGGGCCGTGACCATCCTCGTCAGCCCCTTGCACTACTTCTGCATCTCAGTGACGTTGGCGATCGGCGTTCTTCGCTAGACGAGCTTCGTGCTCTTTAGCGGTTTCACCGTCCTTGGTGATGTTATCATGGTTGACGTGGAAAATCATGCCCCCAAACCCCAGAGGGAAAGTAGGGCAGCTTGATACGGTCTTGGTTGAGCCCTTAGAATAATCGTTGGGGTCTCGTTCAAAATGTTGTGAAGAGATTCGGTCAGAAGAGAGGGATCATCCGAGGGCTGGCGAACAGCCACCATGTTGACCATGAGTGCGGGCTAACCAAAGTCAGTCGGGTTGATCATGTAGAGGTCAGTGACGTGGTTGCACTCGATGTGGTTGACAAAGAGGTTGTGGATGGCGTTCTGGTATGTAGATCCCACACCCTCTAGCCCAAAAGGGATAGTGCTTCGGTGGGTCCTCCATCAGAGCCTTGTAGTCGGCCAAATGTTGGTCGGTAGTGGGAAGTGGTCCTCCATCGAGGCCTCGTAGTCGGCCAAACTCACCCTCTGGAGCGGCCGTGATCACCATATTAGAATCTGGCCACCTTGAACGATGCAGCCGAGCAAGTCGCTCAGTTGTAGTAGCTCAGTTATCTTGGAGTATAGGAAATCCATCGCTCGCTCTAGATTGATCTAAGACTAAATCCACGAGGAGCTGACATTCCACTAAGCGGTCTATGACCCGATCGATGGATGCGATTAGATCATCATTGCAGATGGATATCCTAACCCGGTGATAGGGCACCGGGATCGGATATGTCATTGTAGGTGTTGGCGCGATCGGTGAAGGGTGATTCTGCACTGCCTCCATGACTCCCCATTGCTGTTGGGGCCGATGACCCAGGTCATTGATCCAACCATGAAGATCTAGCCTAGCCTGGGAAAGGCCATGGAGCTCGGCAAGGTGACCATCTAGTTCACCATGAATTCAGCACGCACACCCCCTACCTGGCATGCCAGTGTTGACGAGATATGGCTAGTAGTCTATCAAGGGGTATGCCCATGGTAGTAGATAAATCGGTGGAGGTGCACGTGAGAGAACCGGATGGTGACACAGAACGCAAGAGACGACAATTAGGCAGGTTTAGGCCACCGACTTGGCGTAATACCCTACGTCATGTGTCTTTTGGTGGGTTGTATTGCATATGATTAGATGAAAACAAGAGGGGTCCCTACCCGCCTTATATGGCCCAGGGGTAGGGTTATAGATTGGTTGTTTCTATCCTGATCGGTTTTACAAGATAGGAAGTTATAGATATTATGGGATCTAGCATATCCGAGCAGGTTTCCTAGATCACTGAAGATCTTCACATAGTCTTGTGAGGCACGTCAACCTGTATCATGCTTCGCATGGCATTGTCTTGTAGGCTGGGCCTCCACTAGTGGCATGGCCCATGCACAGTCTTGTGGGCTGGACCTACCCTAGCGGCTCGGCAGATTTGTGAGTCCTTGGTTAGGGGTCTCGTGTGGTCAGCGGCTTTGCCATCCAATGGGGCGAGTGGCCATGTTAGGGTTATGTCACGGCGGCCGTGACGGGGGCCCTTGTGTGTCGCTATCCTAAACTGGTGTGTCATAGGAATTTTATAGACAGACGGCAAGAGAACGTTGCACTTTGGTTATCTCCTCTCGCTCTGTAGTTTTTTGCTTTTCCACCATTGCTAGATTCGTGTTTGGTTTTCTAAGATGTGTTCTTTGTTGTGTATCTTTCTCTATGTTTATGCAGCAATTTTAATGCAGCTATGTTTTGTGTTACTATCTACATTTTTCGTGCACCACTAGTGGCCATTATTAGTTGTGATTAACTTTTGTGTTGCTGTTCTTTTCAGGTTCAGCAGGATCGGGGTCTACTTGTATCCGTAAGAGCTAGGCCTTTGGAGTGGAAACATTCTTCTGGTATGTGTTTTTATGTGTGTCTATGTGTCTGATGCATTCTATCATAATCTGCGTTTGCTGTTGCCCCTAAAAATCTATGTGCTTTATTATATTGAGTGAATTTCTTAGATGTTGCCGTGGTCAATGATCTGATCTCTGTTTGTTTACCATTTCTTCTATCGTAATGGAAGCTTTCTAATAATTTAGCCATCTACTGTTGTGTAGGCGACGTTCTTGTGTTTGTTTACTTATGTGGGCTTGTTTGTTCTGTTCTAGGCAACAAGTCTGGCCAAGCTGCATAGACCATATCACTAGCAATGTCTTCTATACAAGGTGAGATAGATTCACCATGTATGACTAGCCATTGTCAACTTCTCAAGGAAGGCCCATCTAACTAATGTCTATTCGAATGTCAGGGGCACATCCAACATTCTTGGTTGTTGCTAGAGTGAAGGTAGGTGCTCCTTGTCGGGCTAGCACACTAAGGATTGATGTGGAAATTAGAGAGCAGCTGGGTGAAAGCTCCTTGTTTGGTTTTGGTAATTGAGTGACAACCTAGGTGGACTAATTGTGTTTGATGTGAGATACATAGGAAATTAGTCCACAGGTATATGTGTGTGAGCAACATATGTCACGATGGTGAAAATGGCTCGGAGATGTTACAAAGCTCACACATGTGATGAAGGAGCTCATTGCATATGAGACATGACATGGAGTCATGTGACTAAGGTGGAGAAGATCATGACAAGGCTTGGCTTGATGGACCAGTTGCAAGCGTGAAGGGCAAGTTGGAGGCTTTGGAGCGATGGACCGTGTGGTGGTGAAGCTTGAGCAAAGACTTGGCACAGATGGACCGATGCAACGGTGAAGAGCAAGTGAGGTCAAGATCGATGAACCAATAAGGTCACATGATGATATGAAGTGGATCATATCATTGTTGATCATGTTGGTGCATGTGTTGCATCAACATTGGAGGAGATGGAATAGAATGCGCAAGGCAAAGGTACAACCTATAGGGCATTTCATTTCACCGGTCATAGGTGTGTAGAGGAGTTTATGACCGGGTTTAGGATAGATGGCCATACTATCAAGAGGGGCAAACTTGTTTGCATATTGGTCATCTAATGTCACTCAAGTGATCTAACTTTGCATCATTGCTAGGATCGAGTGGCGTGGCAAGTTGAGTGGCTAACTCCTTAAAATGTTTGTGAAAAGCTAACACATATACACATGTTGTACACTTGGTGCTGTTGGCACATTTACAAAGGAGGAGAAGTTGGAGTTGAAGCGGATCAACTCAGTGAAGAAACGAAGGCAAAAAGTGGTCACTGGAGGTGACCAGACGCAGGCCTCGGGAGAATCTACGTGTCTGGTCAATTTTAGGCGTAGCACATTGGCTGGCCGAGGGGCACGAGTTGACTGACTGGACTCTAGTCCAAGTGGTGACCGGACTCGACGACGGTGCATCTGATCGAGGCTGACGAATGCTGATGTAAGTGGCTGTGCAAACGAGACGTGGACCTTACGCTAGGCGCGTCCGGTCGCTCCTGATCGGACGTGTCTGATCATCATTTTGCCGCTCGGGGAACTCTCTGGAACCGACCGGACTCAGGCGGTGGTGCATTCGGTCACATGCAAACGGACGCGTCCGATCATGTTTTGGAGGCTCTAGGAGCTCTCTATTGTTGACCGGACGCTGAGGTGTGGTGAGTCTGGTCAAGCTAAGTAGCGCGTCCAATTAGTGGCTGAAGGCGCGTGCACGAGGTAGCCATTGGCGGCAATGGCTATTTCAAATGGCTAGTGCCACATGGAGGCGGTACAGCGATCGGACACTAGGACCGGCGCGCCCGGTCACTTGGACCTGCGCGTCCGGTCGCCCCGAGCTATGCCCAGTGAAGGGGTACAATGGCTCTATTTTCTTGGGGGGCTATAAAACCAAGCATTGGCTGACCTTGGCCTAGTCGCTGAGCACACTAGAGCCTTGGTGGCTTATGTGGTAGTGCTTGGGAGCCCTCTAACTCACTTGAGCTTGATAGTGTTCATCCGATCGAGTGTGTGAGCGATTCTAGTGCGATTGCATCGAGTGGCACTAGGTGATCGTCTTGCAAGCTGGTGGTGCTTATTACTCTTGGAGGTTGCCACCTCCTAGATGGCTTGGTGGTGGTCTCCATCGAAGCCCACAAGAAGCTTGTGTGGTGCCCTAGAGAAGAGCATTGTGAGGGGTATTGTGCTCGCCCCACGGGAGCCGCGAAGAGCAACTCTAATTGAGCATGTCATTGAGCTACCCTCACTTTTGGAGTAGGTTCTTGCGGTGCCCGATGTGCGGGCTTGGAGGGTGATTCCAATTAGCCGCTGAACCACCAAGTGAGCGGTCGACACAATGGGGATGTAGCGTGTTGGCAAGCATGTGAACCTTGGAAGAAAATCACCGTGTCAACATTGTTCTTCCTGTTAGTTTGCAATCCCCTTATACAAGCTTGTAATTAGTTTCATATACATTGTGCTTGTGTAGTTGCTCTTGTAATTAGTTAGCTTGTGTAGCTCACTAGTTACCTTCTTGCTTGTGTAGCATGGAAGAATAAGATTGTGACCGGTGGTGGCCAAATGATGAATCCACCTCACCAAGGAGGTCAACTCTCTATGCCACTTCTCATGTGGGTCTCATGGCAAAGAAACAGAAGGATGTGGCAAGTGAAAGCGAGAGTGATAGTGAAAGTAAAAGTGAGAGTGAGAGTGAAGATGGAAGTGATGATGATGAGTTCAATCAACACTTGGCACGTCTAAACAAGAAAGACAAGTTGATGGTGCTCAAGCTCATAGAGAAAATTCAAGAGCAAAAAGAAACAATTCATGAACAAGAAGAGTTTCTCATCAACAAGATCAAGTGCTTGGAGAAGTTGACCAAAAAGCATGAAAAGCTTAAGTGCTCTCATGCTAGTTTGGTCGAAAGGTATGAAAACTTGTCAATTGAGCAAACTTGTACTATTAACTCTCTGTCTTGTGTTGCTCAATAAGAAGATGAGAATTATGGGCTCAAGGACAAGGTGGAAAGGCTCACTAGCAAGAATGAGATCTTACGAGAAGATCATGATGAGCTCTTGTGCACTCATGAGAAGCTTATGGATTCCCATCTCATGCTAGAAATTGCTCATGAGGTTGTGGTAACAGCAGTAAAATCATACCAACCTCACACTCACAAATGCACATGTACACAAGTTCCATATATTTTATCATGTACTAACAATTGTTGCTCTCAAGCAAGCCAACCTTCTGTTGAGCATGTACTTGTAGAAACTTATGATGATTCCATTACAAAAGAAAATAAAGAGCTCAAGGAAGAGGTTGAGAGGCTAAGAAGGGACTTGATTCAATGGAAGGGAAAGTGCAATGCTCAACCCTCTCAAGATAACCGTGAAGACATGGTGAAGAAGCTTGAGAAGGGATCAACTGAAGCATTCATCAAGCCCCATCAAGAAGGTCACAAGTCCAACAGTGGCAAAGTCAAGTGACAATTTGTAGAAGTGCAATATGTCCATAATGCAGCAGTTCCGCTCAAGGCTGTGGAGGTTCCAGGATGCGGTAGTGCCTCATCCCAGAGCGGTAGTGACACACCTAGGTAGAACATCAAAGCCCCCAAGACCATCAAGGTGCAACTTCAACCAAAGAAAACTCTCATCACTTGCTTCAAGTGCAAGAAGGGGGGTCACCATGTGAGAGATTGCTCCTTGAAGAAAGAATATAAGGGCATGAGCAAGATCCAAGAGAAGAAGAAGATGACTCATGTCAAGTGCTCCAACATGGGACGCAATGCCTCTATGTGTTCTAACAAAATTGATGATCAAGCCACACTTCCAAACAAGAAGACAAGAAAAAGCAAGAGAAAGTGTTATGGATGCAATGAGAAGGGACATGAAATTGGCTCATATCCAAACAAGAAAAGTGAAGGCACTGTGTCATCAAGAAAGAGGCTCATTAGCAAGGTAGCAAACAAGAAGCAAGATAAGAAGATGTCTTACAAGATCAAGCGTCGCAATTGCTACACTTGTCGAGGAAAGGGACATCTAAGTATGGATTGTCCCATGGGTAACACTCCTAAGCTCAACTCTTCAATTACTTCAAGTTTGTTTAGGAGACTCAAAAATGGCACTTGTGCTATAAGGGTGATTGGTTCACCACGTGCTAGCACAAAGGCTATTTGGGTGCCTAAGTCTCTTGTGACTAACCTTGATGGACCCAACATAGTTTGGGTACCAAAGTGTGCTTGATGAGTGTTGTAGGTACTTGAAGGTGATATGAAGCTTTGGGGTGCTTCAGCAAATTAATTGAAAATTAAATTTTAGAAATTCAAACATAGTTTCCTTTGACAAAATGATTTCAAATGAAAAAGTTGTCAACTACAAAGTCGTATATCTTCTCGAGATCTACAACTTTCATTTAGGTTGTTTTTCCATCTAAGATCATTTAAAAAATTCAAATTTTAAATTTGAGAAATTCAAACGTAGTTTTCCTCGATAAAATGAATTTTAAAGAGCAGCAATCCCAATGTGATGAGCTTAGTTCTTTGTGTCAAACACAAATGCTATGTTTTTTGTTGATGAAATTATTGACACAACATGTCTTACATTTCTTAAAAAAAATCATATTGTGAGGAAAAGTTTTGCCTCTATAATATATATGTGAGGATGAGTTACATCACAAACAAAAATGTATTTCGGGTGATAAGGTGTTACTTTTTCCAATATAAAATGTGGCACTCAAATTGACACAGTTGTAACTAATACAGTGAGAACAAATATTGACACTATAAACTTGTATAATGTTGTCTCTAGTGACAATATAATTCGTCACTTTTACAATGGTAACTGTGATGATCAAATTGCCATGAATACTCTATATTCGCGTTAACTATTCTCACCACGAATAACTAAGGATGAAAACGGTCGGAAACAGTCGAAAAACCCTTCAACTGTTTTCTACTTTTACATTTGAATACGAAAACGAAAGAGAAAACGATAAAGCCGGACACGAAAACGAACGCAAACTTATAGAAAATCGAGTATTTCGAAAACAAACCAATTCGAGTGGAATTAATTCGAACACGGTCGGTATATGAAAAATAAATATGGAATACCGCCTCGTAGTATCAAGTGCATAACAATTAACAAGTGCATGACCCTTGATCTTAAGTATTAAAACAATCCCCGACACACAAATACATGTGTAGAACAAGCAATTGAGTTGGTTACGAATATTTCTCTGGATATCGAGTAAAAGTAACATCTATATATATAACATGCATTGCAGTCACTTGACCACTCTATGAGTACTATTTAAAACTAGATTATACGTGTACAAGCAAATTATCAATAGTTCATATACAATTCACATTGTTTTTTTTTTTTGAAAGTTGGGTTGCATTGTCATAGCTTACATAGCTTATGCATACCTAAGCCAATATTTTTTGAGCACGAGATATTAAACTTATACATACAAAAATCATACAAACAATAAAAAAGAAAATGTGGTGGTAAATATAAAATAATTAAACTTGACCGGCACCAAGGAAGCAGCACACTCGGCTGTTGTGTGCTTCATGGGCTTCGGCCAACCACATTGGGCCTGTGCGGATGGGGACTCAGACTAAGCAAGTATAAGCAGTGTGTGTGAGTATGCTAGTTTTTTAGTACCTCCTCGACGTCCAAACCAGCGACGAGGGAGCAAGCTGCTTATATATGACGCCACAACACCAGTGAGGGAAGGCACAACCACATTGCAGCTGGGTTACGCTGAGGCCTGAGGGCACAACCAGTGAGTGGACTGGGCTGTGTGTAGTGGGCTAAATTTGGTTCAGACCGAATTTTGAGTTTGGGATATTTTCGAATTAAAAGTAGAAAATGGTTGGAAAAATGATTAAACCATTTTTATCTGATTTTAAATTTGGTGTTTTGAATTTTGAACTGAATTTAAATTTGTTCAATTTGGTGTTTTGAATTTTGAACCGAATTTAAATTTGTTTAAAAATACAAATTTGATTGGATTAAATGTAAAAATGATGCGGTTCGGTTTGGGATATTTTCGTTCTGTTTTCATCCTTACGAATAACACTATAAGTGGTAATATTTTTGCCACTAACGCATATGTTTTGGTGACAACAAATGGTCAATTTACTAGTTGACACTGCAATTCGTCACTAATAAGTACAACCATTCGTGGAGAACAAAAAACCATCACTAGAGTATTTGTGAGACGACGGGAGCGAGCTTCGGCTCGACTGGTCAGGCGGTGAGGCTTAAGGCCTCAGCCTGCCGACCGGAGTTTGAGCCCCGGTGGGGGTAGAATTTCCGGTACCCACCCAAAAAAATCCCCTCACTGTGCACGCGAGCCTAGTGACTGCGTCGGCAACGGTGCGCCTCTGGCAACGCCGGCCTGATGATCTGTCCCAGTTCACTCGGCCCTTCGAGGTATGTGCCAAGGTTCGGGGGTTTTCTCGACCGGGGTCATACGGTCCCTTCCTATGACATTGCCGTGAGGGCGGTTCTTCCCTCACCGGTCAAAGTTTTTTTTAGTATTTGTGGCGACTAGTGGCGATTTAAAAAGTCACCACAAAGGTTGGTTTGTGGCGAAAAAACATGCTTTTGTGATCAAATTTTTCGCCACAAAAACCCTTTGTCGTGATAGTTGACCAGAACTACCCTACTGTGTTCGAGATAAATTCATATAGTGAGCAGATGGTGTTAGTTGATCTCCACCAATAGGCCCAACGGTCTATTGGGCCCTTGGATCTATGCCCTAATCGGGGGCGCCCAACCCTAAAATGGTTGGTGGTCCCCTGTCGCACAGCACTATAAAGAGAGGTGGGGATCAGGGCTCTAACTACGAGGTTAGCCTTAGCCGCCGTGACCCACCAATAGCTAAACCTAACCCGATCTAAAGAGAGTGCTGCCAGCGACAGGAAGACCCACTGACTTTGACGTCATCACCGGACCATGGCACCTCGTGTCACCGTCGCCTCTGCATCGCCACCACTACGTTGGACACCACCGCGCCAAGCTCCCATGACACCAGCGTCCACGTGGCCGCGGCGCAAATGCGCCAGGGCGAAGTAGAGGAACCAATTTCTCCATCTAAGTAAGATGTTTACCCCCTGATCTATGTTTAAGAGGTACACTATTTCTTCATTGGTATCAGAGCTGGGTTAACAGTGTGTAGATCTAGTATGGAATAGAGAATTGAAAAGAAATCAAAGAGGAATAGAGGGTTCGATCCGTTTTGGATTGAAACCCTAACCCTAACC